>NC_069504.1:515455763-515755763 GCF_027579735.1 Bombina bombina | reverse complement strand
CAGAGCATATATTGTTATATGTCCCCTTCAAAGATAATTAGACAACTAATTAAATATTATCCCCAAGTAATATATAAGGGCCCCTAGAATGTTACCTTTAACTGAGGGGGATTTTATGGGAATTAGAGAAAAATAAGATTTTCTAAAGATGCATTTTCCTATACTTACCTAGTTAGCAATATCTGGGGGGGGGGGGGGGGAGCAAATTTTGTGGTACAGTAATATGAGAGCTAAAATTATATAATCAGAAATAACCATATATATATCACTTGATAGAGGAGATAGCACAGGTGATAAGTTAACTAAAAGATCTTGATAAGGAACATGTACGTATTCATATATAGCTGACCTGATTTCTATTATACACATCAGGTAGCTTCTTAAATGACACTGACCATATTAATGTAAGTGGGGTGAAGTGGAGAAGTAGTAACTGGAAGTCAACGTTTGATAAATCATCAAAATACAAATATATTGAATCCAAACAGGAATTAGTCTATATCTGATCACATATGTGCGATCTGCAGAACTAGGCATTGTTATATGGATGTTAAGGAGAATATAAGGCTGCCACATAAGCATGGGTCCTATACCCTGTCGCAAAAAGTTCTAGCGATTGGTTTAGTATATTATATGACTATCATATTAATATGTCTATTACCAGCTAGGTTCATACCATCAACTATCTGGATTAACATTTAGGGGCCCATTTATCAAGCTCCAAACAGAGCTTGTGGGCCCGTATTTCTGTTGAGTCTGAAGACTCGCCAGAAACAGCAGTTATGAAGCAGCTGTCACAAAGACCACTGCTCCATAACCCTGTCCGCCTGCTCTAATAAGGCGGACAGAAATAGCCGGAAATCAAACCGATCTTGTGAGCTGCTGGTGTAATGCTGAATACGGAGAGCGTATTGCTCTCCACATTCAGTGAGGTCATGCGGACCTGATCCGCACTGTCGGATCAGGTCCACAAGACCTTTGATAAATAGGCCCCTTAGTCTAAGGATTCATTGTAGATAGATAATTCCTGCACCAGGAACATGAATTATTGGAGTACCTTCTTGCGCCCCAAAACCGGGTTGTCAATCTACCCCCTCACTTACTCACAGCTGTAAAGCCAAAGTCAAAATTTAAAGTTTATCTTTGAGAGTCAGCAATAGAGATATCTCATCCATATCAACCTGATTGCTATGCAGTCATACTGACAGAGCATAATTGAAAAGGGCACCTGGGGGAAATGGTACAATATAGCTCTAACAAAGTAAGCATACTATCATTCATATCTGCTAAAACTATGGCATCAAACTAAAATGTCTTCATAAATAGTATAGCAGGAGGAAAAAAATGGTTCAATGTACACTAGGACTATATATAAGAGCAAGTGTATCAACAAAAACAGTGCAAAGAATAAAGTAGCATCTGCACAGTATTACATATAAGGATAGTCATTTGTATCTACAGTTAGATCAAAATAAACCAAGCATATCTCAACAGTGATATTAGGATAAAAATAACTAGTCAAAGGGTATAAAGTGCATGTTGGCCTGGCTGTTATCATATTCTGTAAGGAGTTGTATTAGTCCATCTTTGTTCTTTCCACGGGATGGGATATCTTGCTCTTGGCATAACAGTGCCAGCATTTCCTGGTATGCCTCCATAGTAAAAATATAATAGAAAAGAAAAACAGAGAATAGGGAAGGGGACTGTTTGCAATGTGTGACTATATAATGCACTGAGCTTTAGCCTTTGGAAATTGTGAGAGTCACAATTTCTTTTAGTACTGGGATTTTCACACTAGCAAATCCACAACGCACTAAAATCTAATAAAAATAAATGTATCTTCACCGCTGCACACCAATTTGTGACGACCAAGGTTAACCAACCCTGCGCCAGTCACTTGTTTGGCACAGAAAGGGTTATCAAACCCCTTCTACTGTATAGCCACTCCAGGCAAGTCTGCGACTTAGTTCAGTGGGTGCAAGGGTTAACAACACTCTCTAGTCTGTGCTAGATGTAAAAGAAATGCCCCAAACTCCCCTTTAATGCCACCCACATTAAACTAACACTATATCTAGCTGACACCACTTAAGATTATATGATATAGGAACTCTTAAAGGGACAGTCAAGTCCAAAAAAAACTTTCATGATTTAAATAGGGCATGCAATTTTAAACAACTTCCCAATTTACTTTTATCACCAATTTTGCTTTGTTCTCTTGGTATTCTTAGTTGAAAGCTAAACCTAGGAGGTTCATATGCTAATTTCTTAGACCTTGAAGACTGCCTCTAATCTGAATACATTTTGACCACTAGAGGGCATTAGTTCACATGTTTCATATAGATAACATTGAGCTTATGCACGTAAAGTGACCTAGGAGTGAGCACTGATTGGCTAAACTGCATGTCTGTCAAAAGAACTGAAATAAGGGGGCAGTCAGCAGAGGCTTAGATACAAGATAATTACAGAGGTAAAACTTGTATTATTATAACTGTGTTGGATATGCAAAACTGAGGAATTTGTAATAAAGGGATTATCTTTCTTTTTAAACAACAAAAATTCTGGTGTTGACTGTCCCTTTAAGGAAAACCCAGATTACAATTTAGCAAAAAATAACATAAAATCACAGTACTGATACTACCAGTCTTAATACTAGAAGTCTTAATACTACCAGTCTCATTCAGTAACGTGGTTCAAATATTAGACAAAGGCTAAAGCTTAATAAATGAATTATTTATTATGCCAAAAATATTATGCACAATGCATTATTAATAAAAAGTTGTTACAAGTAAAATTACACACAAGCAAACAGTTTTAAAATAAAAGGGAGAAATAACAGATTTTATACTTTACTAGTCTTAATATCTGTGCCAGGGAGACGGCATAAAGCAATGGGTCCTTACTCCGTTAGTAACAGCTTCCCTTGTAAGAATGACAATTTCAGTGTTAAAACACAAGACCCTTATATATTTTTCAATAGATCAGGTTGCCTGACCTCTCCCGTTTTCAGGGGCTGGCTGGGAAACCCCCTATCTTTTACGACAGTCAATAAACTTTAAGTACCTTTGGCTGAAATCAGAGAACACATTATAATTTTTGCTAGATACATCAATTTTCATATAAACAGAAAGGCAATCTCTTATTTATATTGTGAGAATCAGTTTCATATCAAATATGACATGGTTGCTATATTTCCCTTCATCTACTGTCATAACATGTTTTAAACACATATCTACATTGTACCCATGTCTCTTTCTTAATCTTATCGGTTTCTGGGAAGAAGCACTGCTCTGTGTGTCTAGAGCCGACACTTTTACTGGCTGAATGCCCCAATGCCTATATGATAACATTTAGTCAAGTGGGATTTAGAAACTATTTATTAGGGGTTGTGGCACATCAAATGGAAATCGTATACACACAAACACATCAACACAGTTCTTCTTTAAAAGCAAACAACTGTTTTTAGCTTAAAATTACAGAAAGTTAACCCCTTATCATCTCAATCATGGGGTATTCTGGACAAATACCCTATAGATCTTTATATATTATATGAAAAACATAGACTATTATTGGCTCTAATGGCTATATAAAAGGTTTTGCATACACTATATCACTAGGATGCAGATAATTCTTTCATTGACAAGGAACATATTAATAGTTTGTATGGAAATATTGAATGCTTAACAGCTAACCATTATGTAAGTAGTAGTGATTTGATAACATGAAACAGTATTCTGGTAGTACATTGAAGCTGGATGAAAACATACAAATTAAATGACAAACTGCATAAAGTCCTCAGCAGCAACTTTATAAAAACGATAATAACAACTTCCACACTAAATATATAATGTTGGCTTCCCTTTTTGAAAGAATCAATCTTTTCCCCCTTTCTCATGCAGCAGTTCTGTCCTATGATAAGAATGTCTCATCTAAAGTAGGTTGAGTTTCGACTGAAGTAGGGCACCACTTCAAAGCCATGCATTGAATCTGGAAATTACCCAATGCCAATTTGTGCAACAGGATAGACACAGTCCATATCGGAAATATCATGACCATCATGAAGTCTGCAGAAGTACTTTTAGCAGAGATGTCTAGACTCAATTCTACTTTACAGCCAGGATGTACAGTCTTTGTGCATTTGTTGCTCAATATCTGGCACTTAGGGCGAAATAGGGGGCCCTCTGAGGAAGCGTTTTTGTGTGAACGCGCGTCAGGGGTCCTCTTGGAGAAGCTTTGTCTCTCCATTTTTTAATTTGCTAATCCATGTTGAATATTAGTTAATTGTTAAACTCTCTTTATAATAAGCTCTGGAGCAAATATTTGTTAAAGTAAAGGTAACAATAATATTAGCCCTCGGGGGCATAACTTATATTGACTTTACTGCTGGAGATTCTTGATATTCGAACATATTGAGGCAGATTTATGAAAGGTCTTGCGGACCTGATCCCACAGTGCGGATCAGGTCCACAAGACCTTGCTGAATGCGGAGAGCAATACGCTCTCTGTATTCAGCATTGCACCAGCAGCTCACAAGAGCTGCTGGTGCAACGCCACCCCCTGCAGACTGGTGCCAATCAGACACCAGCAGGGGGTGTCAATCAACCCGATCGTATTCGATCAGGTTGAATTGTGGCGATTCCTGTCCGCCTCATCAGAACAGGCGGGCAGGGTTATGGAGCAGCGGTCTTTGGACCGCTGCTTCATAACTGCTGTTTCTGGCGAGTCTGAAGACTCGCCAGAAACACGGGCCTTCAAGCTCCATTCGGAGCTTGATAGATAGGCCCCATAGAATCTGAGTTCAAACATTTTAATGTGAATTTGACTTCACAACTGGGTTTAGTGTTTTTAATGTTAGCTTAAGCTTTTGTATGCGTGGTGTTTTCTTTCTCCTTTTTAATCACATTTTCTAAATAAAGATTATAGTATGAATGTTTGAAATTTATAATTTAAGTATCTCTTTTTGACCTTTAAGGGCAGAGTCCTTGAATGCATACACAGATGAGAGCAAACTATATACAATTGTATACCCTATTACAATTACTTTGTTAGTTATAATCTACTTGTAAGCTGTTTGCGGAGAGGGGAGAGATCGAAGAGCATAAGCCTGCAGAACTAGAAGTAGGACACTGCTACATCGCTGCCATAGCTTTGAAACGCAGGATGTTAAGGTGCCATTTTTCTTCCTGCCTTCAAACTGCGCAATAAGTGACATGAGAGAGGTGAGTTAGTTGCTACTGCAATATTAATGTGAACACACACCAGCAGCCGACATAACCGTGACCAGTGAGGGAGAAGTAGCCGTCTGAGGCTCTACAGCCAGATATCACGCGAAAAGGAAATTGTAAGTACTGTGGGGCCCTGGGCCTCCTCCTCCACACTACCAGTGGAGTAATCACACTTATGGCCACAAGTTAAAAGCAATCATTTAAACACCGGAGAGCCCAGTAAGCTATTAAAACTTGCAACGTTGTACCTCACTTCGACCCTGACAGTTATTTGCCAAGACGATGGCTGGCCTGACCGCATTGCAGACTATATAGGGAAATACCAGCCCTGGAACAGAGTATCACAAGACTGCACTGACCCCAAAATACTTCCAGACCTCCTCCTTAGAGAACGAACACACCTTGCAACAGTCCTGGGGGCATAACTTTAAATAACTTTTAACTTTCAATTCTACCAAGCCTAAGTCACTCAGTACATACTTTGTAGCTGCGGTCAGCAGTAGATATCTATATACCCTCCTCCCACCTACTCGCAGAAAGGGGATAAAACCAATCCAAAAGGGGATAAAACCAATAAGACTACCACAACAACTGCCCCTAAACTAAACTCCTACTTTAAAATGATAGAGGCAAGCACCTCTCCGTTGCCCAGATCATCTTACTTGGCAGCAGCACTAATGGTGATGATACTGAACTCACACAAGCTGAATCTGATCATCCATTACCTAGAGCTGACCTTAGATTTTTACCAACTAATGAAGACTTCGCTTCTTTTATGACACAAGTTAGTCAAATAATAAAAGAGGGTCTAGCAGATGTTAAAAAGGACATTACGGATCTGGACAATAGAGTACTCCAACTGGAAGTGCAGGCAGAGGAGATCTCCGAACCCATTAACCTGCACAGCATGAAAACCCAACATCAGAGTAACAAAATAACCCAAATGCAAATGCAAATGCAAATAGAAGACCTAGACAACCATGGCAGACACCAAAACTTTGGAATTAGAGGAGTCTCTGAAAACATACTTGCCACTATGCTACCACAATATCTACAGGATCTCTTTTGTTTCCTCCTAGACATGGATGATGACACCAATATTTCCTTGGATAGAATGCACAGAGCATTAAAACCAAAGCCACCAGCCTTGGCCCCGCCGAGAGATATTATACTCCGTTGTCACAACTTTAAGGACATAGAAATATTATTAACAGCAGCCAGGAAAAAAGCACCCATAGAAAAGGATGCAGATCTCAGCCCTCTAACACTTTCCAGCTGTAACATTAACAGTATTAACTTGAGTAACTGTTAAATTTAAAGACAATAAAATTGTGTTTTGTAACACCAAATCAGAAAGTGAACACTATGTGAAGTGACACCAGGTTGATTTGGTGTAAATTAAGCCTTTTAATATTGGTAGGATTCTGAACTGTTTAGCTAACAGTCAGATACAAACAGCACAGGAAATTAGTAAGTTAGCAAGGTACTTTGTAGTTCAGGAATAAATGCAAGTAGTAGTCATACAGTCATTAGACATAGAAATCTTATACTTTAGTTAACTAACCAGATCAGATATGCTTGTCTCCCTTCAGTTGAAGCTGCAGCTGACATGCAGAGATGAGATCCTGTGTGGAGGGAGAGAGACGCGGTGTTTGGAGTGTGATGTCACCACAATCACTTATCCAGAGCTCAGAAGGATTTCTGACAATATTAAAGCTGAAACAATTATGGAACAAGGTTTGAGAGTTACCTTTGATGAGATTGGATATTACACTCCTTAGTTAGGTAAATCAGTCTGTGAAAATGTGGAACAGGCTGCAGTCTGATTAGCTGAGTGCAGCTGGAAGTCTGTGAAAACTGCAGGCATCCGGTTCAGGGAGAGATGAAACAGAAAGGCTGAATCAGTCTGAAATATAAATAAACACTCTGAAAGGATTAGATTAGGTTTGCTCACACAGATAGAAATAGTTGAATAGTACTTTGAAATCCTTAGGTTGTTTAAAGTATAGTTAAATTGGTAGTTAGCTCAGGAACAAGTATGTCTCTCAGGGAGTTTTACAAATTACTAAGCAAAGCTTGGGGGTGTGAGCAGGTGTGATAAAGGGAGTGTGTACCTGTGATTGGTTAGTACACCTTAAAGGAAAAGCAGCATAACTGAAATACTCTGACAGGACCCCCTCCTCAAGCAAGCTGATCCTCAGCTTGAGGTCGAGGACGGTCTGGGTTGCGACGATGGAAAAGGGATACCAATCTAGGTGCAGAAAGATTGCTAGATGGTTCCCAACTATCCTCCTCCTCTGTGAAGTTTTTCCATCTAATTAGATATTGGAGAACCCCACCGGACATTCGGGAATCCAAGATCCTTTCAACTTCAAAGACATCATTTTCAGATGGTACCAACGTTGTGGGCAATGGGGGAACAGAAGACCTAGTGGGATGGTAGGGTTTCAACAGAGAAACATGGAAAGTGGGGTGGATCTTCATGGTTGTCGGAAGCTGTAACGTGACAGCATTGACATTTACCACTTTAGTGATAAGGAAAGGACCACAATATTTCTGAGTGAACTTTTTACTTGGCAGATGAAACTTCAGATTCTTCGTCGACAACCATACTTGATCATCTATTTTATATTCTGGTGGTTTCCTATGTCTCAAGTCATAGTAAAATTTCTGGGAATTTTGCGCCTTTCCAATATTTTCTTTGATGATACGGAAGTTTTCTAATAGGGTGTTCTTTAGTTCATCCACCATAGGTGAGTCTGCTGGTGTTGAAGATAAAGAAGTGAAGCTGGGATGGTACCCATAATTTGCATAGAACGGGGTCATCTTTGTAGAGGTGCTTGTTAAGTTGTTATATGCAAATTCTGCATAAGGTAAGTATTTTGTCCAATCTTGTTGTTGACATGAACAGAAACAGCGGAGGTATTCATCGAGCCACTGATTCACTCTCTCAGTCTGTCCATTCGCTTGAGGGTGATATGATGTTGTATAATGGTGTTGAATATTTAAGGCTTTGCATAGGTCTTTCCAGAAACGGGACGTAAACTGAGACCCTCTATCAGAAATAATTACGGAAGGTACCCCATGTAATTTTAGGATATGATTCAAGAAGAGAGTAGCAGCTTCAGATGATGATGGAATTTTGTGATATGGTAAAAAATGTGCCATTTTGGTGAATGTATCAATAACAACCATGATGGTATTCTGGTTATTGGAAGGTGGTAACTCTACAATAAAATCTATACCAATCTGCTGCCATGGAGAATTTGAAACTGGGAGGGACATAAGCAGTCCATAAGGTGTTGACCGGTCATTTTTTGAGATCTGACATATTACACAACTTTTAATGTATTCCTTGATTGTATCCTTCATGTGAGGCCACCAGTAATTCCTGGAAATTAGTTCCAGAGTCCTATTTACCCCTGGATGTCCTGCTAAAGGAGTGTCATGATGTTCGTTTAGAATCTTTAAACGTAAGTCAGTTGGTAAGAATATTCGATCATTATAGTAGTAAACACCATCTTTTTGCTTGATGTTTTTGTTATGAACTTGTTCAACAGGAGCTGAGGAATTTCTTATTTCTGTTAAGAGATCTGAAGTGAAACCAATGAATTTTTCTGCTGGTATAATAGCAGTTGGAGTTGGAGAGTCATCGATCTTTAGAAGTTGTCTTGAGAGGGCATCAGCCTTTCCATTTTTGTTAGCAGGTCTGTAAATGATGTGAAAGTCAAATCTAGAAAAGTATAAACTCCATCAAACCTGACGTGAGGACAGTGTTTTGTTATTTTGGAGGTATTGTAAGTTCTTGTGATCCGTATAAATTAATATGGGATGCTGGGCTCCCTCCAAGAGATGTCTCCAAAATTTTAGTGCCCTCCTAATAGCTAGTAGTTCTTTATCACCGATGGTATAGTTCTTTTCAGCAGGAGACATAATCTTGGAGAAAAAGGATACAGGATGAAGTGGGGAGCTTTCTGAAGTACGTTGTGATAGAATGGCACCGATTGCGTAGTCTGATGAGTCTACCTGCAAAACATATTGTAAATTTACATTTGGAAATCTTAAGATTGGTGCTGAGATGAATCGATTTTTTAAATGTTGAAATATTTCAGTATGTTTCTGGGTCCAATGGAATGATACTGTGGAGCCGGTGAGTTGCGTGAGTGGTTTTACTATCCCAGAAAAATCTCTAATAAATTTGCGATAGTAATTAGTGAAGCCTAAGAATCTCTGTAGTTCTTTTTTATTGGTTGGTACTGGCCAGTCTCTAACGGAATCTACCTTTTCGGTTTGCATCTGAATTCCTGAGGAGGAAATTGTATAACCTAAAAATGAAATTGTTGATTTGTGGAATGAACATTTTTCCAATTTAGCATATAATTTATGTACTTTTAATCTGGCAAGCACCCAACGTACATGTTTGATGTGATCTGTCATATTGTTGGAGTAAATGAGAATGTCGTCTAGGTAAACGACTATGCATATATCCAGTAAGTCACGAAAAATGTCGTTAATGAAATGTTGGAAGGCTGCGGGCGCATTACAAAGGCCGAATGGCATCACTAAATATTCATACAGACCATACCTGGTTCGGAAAGCAGTGAGCCATTCGTCACCTTCTCTAATGCAAATTAAATTGTAAGCGCCGCGCAGGTCAAGGTTTGTGAAAATCTTGGCATTGGTAAGTCTTTCAATTAGTTCCGGAATTAATGGTAACGGATATCGGTTTTTAACGGTTCGTTTATTTAGCTCTCTGTAATCAATTATTGGTCTCAAACTAGAATCCTTATTTGTCACAAAGAACATACCTGCTGCTGTTGGGGATGAAGATGGTCTAATGAAACCTTTTTTAAGGTTATCTTGTAGGTATTGTTTTAAATAATCGAGTTCGGCTTGACTTAATGGGTATAAATGGCCAACTGGTAGGGTGGAACCTGGTATTAGTTCTATAGGGCAATCGTATACCCTATGGGGAGGTAAAGATTCAGCTTCGGTTTTGCTAAAGACATCTGCAAACTCATTATAAACTTTTGGGATGTTAAATTCTTCTGTAGAAGTTAGCATGATAGATTGTTGAGGATAACAAGTATTCTTACAATATGCAGAGTGTAAAGATAACTTAAATGTAGACCAATCTATTGTGGGATTATGAAGTTGTAACTAATGAACCCCTAAAATAATTGGAAAATGAGGAGAAGGTATGACATCAAAGGTGATGTATTCTGTATGTCCTTCGGGTGTAAGTACAAGTAGTGGGACAGTGTGGTGTGTGACTGGACCTTCTGTTAGTGTTGAACCATCAATAACTTTGAGGGACACCGGTATCTTTTTCAAAACAGTTGGAATTTTATTTTTTGTTACTATAGTAGCATCAATGAAATTGCCAAAGGCGCCCGAATCAATGATGGCAGTTGTCTCCAATCTTCTAAGGTCCCACTGTAGTAAAAGAGAGAGGTTACAGTAAGCTGTTGAACTGTTACTATAGTGTGAATTATGTAACATGATTAACTTACTCTTCTTGTTCTTGCGAAGAACTGGGCATTCAGAAACGGTATGGTTAGGGCTGGCACAGTACATACACAGTTGTTTAGATCTTCTTCTCATCCTCTCCTCTGGGGTAAGCGGCCCTTTAATCACTCCAATTTCCATAGGAGTAATGGTTTCTGAACTGATAGTAGTAGTTGGAGAATAAGAAGATGCATGAGATTGTGGTGTTGTTTCTGTCTGCATTCTTTCTGCCTTTCTTTCTCTCAGTCTTCTGTCTATCTGTGTGGCTACCTTAATCATAGCTTCTAAAGTATTGGGCATTTCTATACGAGAGAGTTCATCCTTTATACTTTCGGATAACCCTAACCTGTACTGATTTCTTAAAGAAATCATACTCCAAGAGGAATCAGAAACATGCAACTTGAATTCTGCGGTGTAATCTTCAATAGGCTTCTTCCCTTGCTTTAGTTGTCTCATTTTATGTTCAGCTGTTAGTTGTACATCTGTATCTGTATACAATTCATCCAATGCATTAAAAAAATCTGTTAATGAATTTAGGATAGGTGAATTGGTTTCAAATAATTGATCAGCCCATTTCCTAGGCTCTGCTCTTAAATATGATACAGTGGTAAGAACCTTCACTCTATCAGTGGGATAAGTGAGAGGCTTTAGGTTGTACAATAGATAACATGCATTTTTAAACTGTCTGTAATTCCTTCTGTCACCAGAAAATGCTTCTGGCAAACTCACTTGTGGTTCAGGTGTAGGAAATCTTTGTTCTCTATTTTCCTTGAACATATCCTTTAACACTTTATTCTCCACTTGTAAGTCTCTAATAGCTTGCCCCATCTGGTCGATTTTCTGACTCAATTTATAAACAACCTGGGGTAATTCAGCTGGATCCATAACTTTAACCAGCTTACTTTTCTTTTTCAGGCTTAGTAATATGTAACATTAACAGTATTAACTTGAGTAACTGTTAAATTTAAAGACAATAAAATTGTGTTTTGTAACACCAAATCAGAAAGTGAACACTATGTGAAGTGACACCAGGTTGATTTGGTGTAAATTAAGCCTTTTAATATTGGTAGGATTCTGAACTGTTTAGCTAACAGTCAGATACAAACAGCACAGGAAATTAGTAAGTTAGCAAGGTACTTTGTAGTTCAGGAATAAATGCAAGTAGTAGTCATACAGTCATTAGACATAGAAATCTTATACTTTAGTTAACTAACCAGATCAGATATGCTTGTCTCCCTTCAGTTGAAGCTGCAGCTGACATGCAGAGATGAGATCCTTTGTTGAGGGAGAGAGGCGCGGTGTTTGGAGTGTGATGTCACCACAATCACTTATCCAGAGCTCAGAAGGATTTCTGACAATATTAAAGCTGAAACAATTATGGAACAAGGTTTGAGAGTTACCTTTGATGAGATTGGATATTACACTCCTTAGTTAGGTAAATCAGTCTGTGAAAATGTGGAACAGGCTGCAGTCTGATTAGCTGAGTGCAGCTGGAAGTCTGTGAAAACTGCAGGCATCCGGTTCAGGGAGAGATGAAACAGAAAGGCTGAATCAGTCTGAAATATAAATAAACACTCTGAAAGGATTAGATTAGGTTTGCTCACACAGATAGAAATAGTTGAATAGTACTTTGAAATCCTTAGGTTGTTTAAAGTATAGTTAAATTGGTAGTTAGCTCAGGAACAAGTATGTCTCTCAGGGAGTTTTACAAATTACTAAGCAAAGCTTGGGGGTGTGAGCAGGTGTGATAAAGGGAGTGTGTACCTGTGATTGGTTAGTACACCTTAAAGGAAAAGCAGCATAACTGAAATACTCTGACACCAGCGGAAGGGAGGTCAAATTTCTCACTTCACATTTATGGGAATCAGGCATCCCCTATCGATGGGGATTCCCCTTTTCACTCAAAGTCTTAAAAGACAATAAATAAATCACCTTCAGGGATCTAGAGGACCTAGACCATTTCTGTTCACAACTACACATCCCACTACCAAAAATCCCACAGGCCGCAGAACCAACACAAGATAAGCAGACGGCAGATTCTCCTTTCCTAAAGCCCCAATGGCAAAAATGGTCTACAGTAACAAGAAAATGAAAAACTGCCACCCTTGGGACCAGCCAATCAAACTTGACCTCCCCAGACCCACCATGAGACTTTGTTCAACCTCCTCTGAGCTAAGCATCATCGACTAAGGTCGCTGCTTGAAAGAACGTCATCTTCTCCTCTCAGAGAAGTACATCAAACTTTTGACAATCTGTCTCGACTCGCTCTCTTTCCCCAGCAGTGAGGAGGGCTTGAGGGAAATGTGTGCCCCCTCCACCTTTCCTTTGCCATCTCCCCTACCCCCCTATAGCTTAAGTTCCTACAACAAGAAAATCACTTTCACAGGGAAGTCATAGCAGTATTTTTACACTGCTATCTCCCACCTCAACACCAGGAGACTGTCCATCGTGCCCACTCCTGGGCCTAGTTTAATGTTTAATTTCCCTAAGTTAGGGAACTATTGTTCATCTTACTCGCAAGGTATAGCACCAATTACAGGTTGAATGCTCCAATAGTCAGTGTCAATGACGCGCTACTTCACTCCCCCTTGATCTTCATGATCATTATAGATGGTATGCCTCAACAACAGAGTATAGCGTCGACTAATGGTAAGACGCACATGACAATCTCACCCACAACATACACCAATACCAAAACACCATGGATACAAGACCATTATTAATAGTCTCCCAAAATGCTAAGGGCCTGAATTCTCCCACTAAGAGGTCTGTGGCCTTACATTGGTTTTCAACACAGAAAAGCTCAGTGGTATTCATTCAAGTAACACATTTCCCCAAAGCAAACAAACCCAAATTCTCTAATAGGGACTTCCCAGTGGGATTCTTTAATTCCCACGAAAAGAAAAAAATCGGAGTTGGGATACTCCTTAACCGCAAGCTACCCTTCAAATTACACAACACCATAGCAGACAATGAAGGGAGAATTTTAATCATAGTGGGCCTCATATACAATAGACCAATAACATTAATTAGCATCTACACCCCCTAATTCAAATAAGAATAGTTTCTTTAACTGGCTCAAATTGATGATTCAAGAAGCACAGAGGGGTACAGTCATTATGGGAGGAGACCTAAAGGTAATTATAGACCCCACCCTCAACACCACATCCTCCAACACGAAAAGTTCACCACGCCCACCAAACTCGGTGTACAATTGCATTAAACACTTAGGACTAATAGATACTTGGAGGGTACACAACGTAAGTTCACGTTTTTTTTCCCACCCCTGGTCCATGTACTCCAGGATAGATCACCTATACATTGACCAATCCAGTCTCTCTTTACTGATGGACACAGACATAACTCCAACAGCATTGTCAGACCACTTCATGATATCTCTGAAAATGGATTGTCCAGACTCCCCATTACACCCATTTATCTGGAGATTAGATAACTACCTTTTACACCCCCCCCCCCAACGGTACAAACTTTAACAACCACAATGCGGGAGTACTTTCAACACAACGTGATTGGAACAGCCAATAGAATGCCAGCTCAATCCTATTGGCGGCTTGGATCAGCCAATAGGATTGAACTTCAATCCTATTGGCTGATTGCATCAGCCAATATGATTTTTTCTACCTTAATTCCGATTGGCTGATAGAATTCTATCAGCCAATCGGAATTGAAGGGACGCCATCTTGGATGACGTCACTTAAAGGAACCGTCATTTAGTAAGAAGACTTAGTTGGAAGAGGATGCTCCGCGCCGGATGTCTTGAAGATGGACCCGCTCCGCGCCGGATGGATGAAGATAGAAGATGCCGACTGGATGAAGACTCCTGCCCGTCTGGAGGACCACTTCGCCCGGCTTGGATGAAGACTTCTCCTGGTTTCGTTGAGGACTTAGGCCCGGTTGGATGAAGACTTCTCCCAGTAAGGTGATCTTCAAGGGGTTAGTGTTAGGTTTTTTTAAGGGGGTATTGGGTGGGTTTTAGAGTAGGGTTGGTTGTGTGGGTGGTGGGTTTTAATGTTGGGGGGGGATTTGTAATTTTTTTACAGGTAAAAGAGCTAATTACTTTGGGGCAATGCCCTGCAAAAGGACCTTTTAAGGGCTATTTGTAATTTAGTGTAGGGTAGGTTTTTTTTTATTTTGGGAGGGCTTTTTTATTTTGTTAGGGGATTAGATTAGGTGTAATTAGTTTAAAAATCTTGTCATTTGTTTATTATTTTCTGTAATTTAGTGTTTTTTTGTACTTTAGATAATTTTATTTAATTGTATTTAATTGTATTTAATTTAGGGAATTAATTTAGGTTTTATTTTACAGGTACTTTTGTATTTATTTTATCTAGATAGTTATTAAATAGTTAATAACTTTTTAATAACTATTCTACCTAGTTAAAATAAATACAAACTTGCCTTTAAAATAAAAATAAACCCTAAGCTAGATACAATGTAACTATTAGTTATATTGTAGCTAGCTTAGGGTTTACTTTATAGGTAAGTATTTAGTTTTAAATAGCAATTATTTAGTTAATTATAGTAATTTTATTTAGATTTATTTAAATTATATTTAAGTTAGGGGGTGTTAGGGTTAGGGTTAGACTTAGGTTTAGGGGTTAATACATTTAGAATAGTGGCAGCGACATTGGGGGCGGCAGATAGGGGTTAATAAATGTAGGTAGGTGGCGGTGATGTTAGGGACGGCAGATTAGGGGTTAATAATCTTTAACTAATGTTTGCAATGCGGGAGTGTGGCGGTTTAGGGGTTAATATGTTTATTATAATGGCGGCGACGTTGGGGGCGGCAGATTAGGGGTTAATAAATATAATGTAGGTGTCGGCGATGTTGGGGGCAGCAGATTAGGGGTTCATAAGTATAATGTAGGTGGCGGCGGTGTCCGGAGCGGCAGATTAGGGGTTAATAATATAATGTAGGTTGCGGCGATGTTGGGGGCGGCAGATTAGGGGTTAATAAGTGTAAGATTAAGGGTGTTTAGACTCGGGGTTCAAGCTAGGGTGTTAGGTGTAGACATAAATTTTATTTCCCCATAGGAATCAATGGGGCTGTGTTAAGGAGCGTTACGCTGCTTTTTTGCAGGTGTTAGACTTTTTTTCAGCTGGCTCTCCCCATTGATTCCTATGGGGAAATCGTGCACGAGCATGTTACACCAGCTCACCACTAATGTAAGCAGCGCTGGTATTGGAGTGCGGTAATGAGCAAAATTTTGCTCAACACTCACTTCTTGTCTGGTTTGTAAAAACCCGTAATACCAGCGCTGTCTGTAAGTGAGCGGTGAACATAAACTGCTCGTTAGCACCGCATAGCCTCTAACGCAAAACTCGTAATCTAGGTGTATAGGTTTTCGCCCAAAAATAATAAATAGAATTTTTAGTTATTCCCAAACTAGCGCTAGAGTAAAAGCCAATGGAGTTCTGTCTACTCCGTTCCCAATACACAATGGTACACATCAGGGGTGCCCTTTATCCCAAATCCTATTCATATTAACAATGGAGGTCTTGGCATCCAATGCTCGTAGGAACTAAAACAGTAAAGGAATCCCATTCGGCCCCCATGATTATAAAATAGCTATGTACGCTGACAATGTCCATTTCAGTGTCTTCCGCTTCTACATCCACCCTGAGATACTCAACGAGCTAGACAGCTTTGGCCGGTTCTCCAACTTTCTCGTCAATAAACATACATCTGAAATTCTAAACATTTCACTGCCTAACTCTAAATTTAAATCCCTTTCTACAATAAGCTTACTCCGGTTGAAATCGGACACAATTAAATACTTAGGGATACACATCTACCCTAGTCAGTTGACACTCTTTGACAAAAAACTACAGCACATTACTCCTCAACACACACCGTGACCTTAAAACTTTGGTGAATAAACCCTTATCCTGGTAGGGACGCATACAGGCTATAAAGATGACTACCCTGCCTAGAATCTTATATGTTTTAAAGCCCTGCCACTCCATATACATAAATGGTTTATGAACCGACTACAAAACAGCATTAGCACATTTTTTTGGGGGAAATATAAACCTAGAATCAATAGAGACACAATGTAAACACCAATTATGTATGGAGGACTGGGGCTACCCAAGATTGAGGATTATTACCAAGTGGTGATGTTACAGAGAGTGTTAGATTGGCACAGAAAAAGAGAACCTAAAGCGTGGGTAACATTAGACTCGCATGTACTCAAAGCACATCTAGTACACGCACTATGCTGGGTACTGAATGATCTTAGGCCACCCCAATGTCAATACCACAATATCCATAAACAATTCTTTAAGAATTAAGACAACATAATTGCTACCAGACCACATATCTCCACTAGCAGATCCCCCTTATTCCCAATAACACTGAATGTAGAGATGGTTGGTGGACTAGATAAGGTTTTCAAGAGTCTCACTGAATAGGACTACACAATTCCACTGTTTAATTTCACTGAAGCAGGAAAACTCTTGGAAAGAGATAAATAAAAAACTTAGCAGATGGTAGATTCACTAATTGGCTGAAATATGCACAATTACACCATTACATACACACACCCCCCTTCAAAGCAGACCTCCTAAGACAACTCACCCCCTTCAAACACCTATGCCACAAAGGAATAACACTGAAGGGTACACTATCCATGTCTCGCAAACTCCTCTTAAAAAACCTCCACAACACCCACCCATCTTATACCACAAAATGGAACCAAGACCTAGCGGAACAAATAGATCAAAATGCATGGGACAAGATCTTTAGGTCGGTTAAAAAGTCTTTGTCATCTCCAAAGATTTTAGAATTAAATTACAAAACCCTCCTCCGGTGGTATTTGACCCTGTTGAGATTAAACACCATCTACCCGAACACGTCCCTGATATGTTGGCAAGGATGTGGCAGCTTACTGCATATGTGGTGGCTCTGCGATAGAATCCGTCCTTTATGGACAAATATAGAGCTATTATTTAAACAGATTATACCAGAAGACTTCACATTAATACCTAACATTGCCTTATTAAATGACATGCCTAAACTTGCTTGTAGCCTAAAACTGCTTACTTTACAAATAGGCCTCAACAGTGCGAGGCTACTCATTGCACGTCATTGGAAAATGCCTACAATCCCCACTAGAAACATGTGGACGGACGAAGTGGAGGAACAATTCTCTATGGAAAAATATGGCTACCTTCGTCGCAATAAATTAGCTACCTTCTCAGGTGCAAGGTTCATTTGGGAAGAGTCGCTTCTGAAACCCACGTTCCACACAATCCTTAATCCAAAATTATTAACAATGTTCATCGATAGGCACCATCTAATCAGACACGCAGACTAGTTTAAATACCCAACTGGACAGAAAACCATTGACAGATAGTATAGGGGCGTCAGAGTCACTATTAGCACCAGCGGTTACAGTACCACGTCAGAAAGTTTCAACCTGTGGAAATCTATATATGAGCTAGAAATTACCTTGTAAAGTTTGTTGATACCATTATTGTTAATGATTTACTTTATTCGTCACACACCCTGTTCAGATCTACTTTTGTAAATTTGTATCCACGATACAGGTCTGAAAAGAGGACTTTACTTCTCCAGCGAACACACTCAACCGTAATGCTTATAATGAATTATTTGTCACAAATGTATTCATGTACCATCATATTTTTGTCTTCTAGTAATGTCCTTAGAAAAACAAATAATTAATAAAAAAAATCTATACGAGATAGTGTGTCCTTAGCTATAGTGGTACACGTATAATCTCTACGCTCTGGGTTCCTATCCCTACAAATGTCTGTGAGTGCTAGTATATTTTTAAACTTAGCAAGTGTGAGTGAATCTTTCTTTGCTTTAGATATGTTTTTTTGGGTAATACGTGAAAAATGTGGATTTCTATATCTGTCAGCAGGGGTCTGGGGGGCTATGTTAAAGTCCCCACCCATAACCATTGGTGCATCTGCTTCCCGTAGGAGTGCAGTGCAAAGGTTTTTCCAAAACACTTTCTTTTGGATGAAAGGGCCATACACTCCCACGATGAAGAGAGGAGGTTCATTATGCATTATTTTTGTGATGATATATCTTCCCTCCGAGTCTGTTATAGTCTTAAGGATTTTGTAGTCTAGGCTCTTTCTGAAAAGGATAGCCACTCCCCTAGCTCTATTTTTGGTGTATGGCGTGTAAATCACCTCACCCACCCAACCCTGTTTAAGTTTTTGATGCTCAATTGGGGAGAGGTGAGTCTCCTCCAATATTACTATGTTAGTTCATTTTTAATTTAAGTATCGTAGAATTGCTTTTCACTTCATGGGTGAGGTAATACCTCCCACGTTCCATGAAAAGATACGCATGTTAGTGTTATCTGTGGCCTGTGAGGTCAGTAAAGGGAATGTGAATGTGAAAGTCAAGTAGGCAATACTATACTAGATAGGTATGTCGACATCCAGCCCGGTAGTAAATATTTGGAAGTGTGTACTTTCAATATGGGACCACCTCATTGTTATCGGCTGTTGTCACATCCGTTTTTCAGCACCCTGGGGAATAAAAGCAAGACTCCACTGTCCGCCCCCCCAAACACACAAATGGTGAGAAACCGAATATTTACTTTGCTTTATACACAGCAATTTGTAATATGTCGATATGGAGACAAAGACCTGAAGTATAAAGCTCTCTGGAGTTCACTGCTGCTTATAGGGAATGGAAAACCTCTCCAACTGTGAAGACAATATCTGTGGTAAATTGACTCTAATCTGAACTAGAAAAATCAAGCAATATACGTAAACAGTAATGAGAAAAAAGGATAACAATATCAGAACAACCAACCCCCACCCCCCAAATGAGAGGATATATAATTGAAACAGTTCTACCCTCCTTAGGGGTTCTTAAATGATCTCTAGATGAGTACATCCTATTTTCTAGAGTTTTTGAGTCAGTTTGAGAAACATAAAATAATTCTGCTTTGTGGGTATTCATCCTGCCTTCTCTCTTGGATCCTCTTCAGCATCCTCTTGTTCTTCCTGTCTTGAACGTGACGCCATATAGACTTGCAGGTGTTTTGGAGAATCAAAGAATTTCGGACCTTGAGCTGTGGCAAGTTTCAGTCTTGCTGGGTAGAGGAGAGTAACTTATTCACCTTTTGCCAAAAGGTCTTTGCAGTAGGGTGTGAACTCTCTGCGCCTTCTGGCTACATCAGCAGAAAAGTCTTGGAAGAGGTATAGTTTCCTACCCTCATATGTAAGATTAGAGGTTTGTCGAGCAACATGGACTTATCTTTAAAATTAAAGTATTGCACCATGACATGTCTGGAGAAAGGTTTACGGTCACCTCTCTGTTGCAGGGTTCCTATGCGATGGGATCTTTCAGCGACACATGGTATGTTTGATTGTGGAATCTTCAGCAGGGTCGTTAAAGTTTTTTCCGCGAAGTCAATCAAAGAGGATTTAGGGACAGATTCAGGGAAGCCTACGATTCTAATATTGTTGCACATTGACCTATTTTCAAGGTCCTCCAGCTTGTCTTGTAGTAGCTTGTTTTGCCTTTGAAGATGGGTAATTTTTGTTGTTGATTCCCTATGTAATTCATCCCCTTCTGATACCTTTTGCTCTACATTTGTGAGCCTTGTGGAAAATGAATGGAAATCTCAGGATATTATTATTATCAGGTATTTGTAGAGCACCAACAGATTCCGCAGCGCTGTAAACATAGTCGGTGTACAGGATAGCTTTTGTAGGGGTCAAGTGGGTAGAGGGCCCTGCAGAGAGTTTCACTGTTGTAGTCGGCTCTTATGAAGCGATCTGTAAACAGCTGGGCCCATAGGCTTACATTCTAAGGGGTTCAAGGGGAAAGCAATGGAGTTAGGTTAGTGTTGGTTGTATGCATCCCTGAATAGTAGAGTTTTTAGGGAGTGCTTGAAGCTGTTAAAACTAGGGGAGAGTCTTATGGAGTGAGGCAGGGAATTCCACAAGATGGGGGCCAATCTGGAGAAGTCCTGTAAACAGGAATGTGAGGACGGAGTTGCAGTAGTCGAGGCGGGAAAGGAGGAGAGAGTGGATTAAAATCTTGGTTGTATCTTGTGTAAGAAAAATGTCTAATTTTAGTGATGTTTTTAAGGTGGAAGCGGTAGGCTTTAGCCAAGGACTGAATGTGAGGAGTGAAGGAAAGATCTGAGTCAAGTGTGACCCCAAGACATTGGGTGTGCAGGGTAGGGGTAATGATGGAATTATCAATAGTTATAGAAATGTTGGGGGTGGAGACATTGGAAGAAGGGGGAAAAATAAGGAGTTCAGTTTTGGAGAGATTTAGCTTAAGGTAGTGAGAGGACATCCAAGATGAGATGTGAGAAAGACAGTTAGTGACACGGGTTAGTAAGGAAGGAGGTAGGTCTGGTGCAGAGAGGTAGATTTGGGTGTCAATGGCATACAAATGGTATAAAAACCCATGGGACTTTATTAAGGAACCTAGTGATGACGTGTAGATTGAAAAGAGAAGGGGACCAAGGACAGAGCCTTGAGGTACCCAAACAGAAAGTGGTAACGGGCAGAGGATGCTCCGGAGAAGGCTACACTAAATGTACGGTTAGTCAGGTAGGAAGAGAACCACGAGAGAGGTGTGTCACAGATGCTGAAGGATTGGAGGGTTTGGAGCAGAAGAGGGTGGTCAACAGTGTCAAAGGCTGCAGACAGGTCAAGGAGGATAAGCAGAGAGAAGTGGTCTTTGGATTTTGCTGTAAGTAGGTCATTGGTAACCTTGACAATTGCTGTCTCTGTAGAGTGATGGGAACGAAATCCAGATTGCAGTGGGTCAAGAAGAGAGTTTAGTGTAAGGAAATGGGATAGACGTGCATAAACTAGCTTTTTCGAGGAGCTTTGAGGCAAGAGGGAGTAGGGAAATAGGGCGGTAATTGGAAGGGGAGGTTGGATCGAGGGAAAGTTTTTTGAGGAAAGGTGTGACCAGTGCATGTTTTAGAGATGAGGGAAATATACCAGTGCTGAGGGAGAGGTTGAAAATGTGTGTGAGTATGGGGGTGAGGGTTAGAAGAGAGGGAGGGGAGTAGCTGTGAGGGGATGGGGTCGAGGGGACAGGTAGTGAGGTGGGAGGACAGTATAAGGACAGAAACTTCATCCTCTTTAACAGGGGTAAAGAGCTGCATTATTGGATATTTGGGTTTTGGGTGATCGTGAGCTTTTGAGGGGTTGGGAGATTGGAAGTATGTTGAGAGCTAAATTCACTTCTGATGAAGTCAATTTTGTTGTTGAAGTGGCTGGCAAAACCTTGAGCTGAGAGAGAGGTTGTGTTAGGAGGTGGGGGTGGGCAGAGAAGAGTGTTGAACATGGAGAGCAGACGTTTACGGTTAGAGGAAAGAGTAGAGATGAGATTAGAAAAATATTGTTGCTTATAAAGATTAAGGGTAGAATAGTAGGAGTTCAGGATGAACTTGTAGTGAAGAAAGTCAGCTGAACTCCGAGATTTCCTCCAGTGTCGCTCAGCAGTACGGGAGCATCTGCGTAGGTATCGTGTCAGAGGAGTATGCCAGGGCTGAGGATGAGAGTGTGGTTTCTGAGCTAATGTTGGAGGGGCCAGAGTGTCAATGACCGATGTAAGGGTGGAATTATACTGGCAGATAGATTGGTCAGGGCAGGAAAAGGAGGTGATGGGTGAGAGGAGAGGTTTGAGAGAGCTAGTGAGCTGATGCAGATATAGTGACTTAGTGCTTCTGTGAAGTTTGGTGTGAGGGTAGAGGGAGGGGGAGTTGTAGGTAGGGAAGTGATGTTGCAAGTTAGGAGATGATGGTCAGAGAGATGAAAAGGGGAGTTTGTTTAAATTTGAAAGAGTGCATCAATAGGTGAAAGTCAGATCAAGGGAATTGACCATCTTTGTGAGTGGGAGAGTCAGTCCCATTGTGACAGGCCGAAAGAGGAAGTGAGTTTGAAGAAGTTGTTTTGCAGAGGAGGCAGTGGGAATTGTCAAGAGGGATGTTAAAGTCGCCAAGAATGAGGGCAGGGGTGTCTGAGTATAGGAAATACGGAAGCCAGGCAGCAAAGTGATCAAAAAATTGAGTTGGGGAGCCAGGGGGCGGTATATGACTGCAACATGTATAGAGAGGGAGAGAATAACCGAATAATGTGTGCTTCAAATGAAGAAATGTGAGTGAAGAGAAGGGCTGGTATTTGTTGGAAGGTGCAATGAGAGGAAAGTAAAATACCGACACCACCTCCTTGTCTATTACCAGATCTAGGAGTGTGGCTGAAATGGAGACCCCCATGTGACAGTGCAGCAGTGGATGCAGTGTCTGAAGCAGAGAGCCAGGTTTCTGTAAGAGCAGAAGGTTAAGAGAGTGGGAGATAAAGAGATCATGGATAGGAAGTGAGCTTGTTGCAAACAGAGCGAGAGTTCCAGAGTGCATAAGTGAAGGGGGGTGGTGGTTTTTAGATGTAAGAGGAATGTGATTAAGGTTACCAGAGTTTAATTTATGAAGTCTATTGAAAGGCACACAAGGATATGAAAGGCTAGGAGGTTGTGAGGGACCAGGATTAGGGGAGATGTCGCCAGCAGCTAGTATGAGCAAGAGGGACATGAGATGAGAAGCAGATTTGCAGTAATGAGGACTGTTTTTTGGCTGAAGGTGCAGGGGGGAGAGAGAGTGTTTAGGAATAGGTAAAGTTCATGAGTACAAAAGTAAGGTGAGTATAAGAGAGATGGGCTAATTAACAGTGCAGGTGGAGAGGGAGAGAAGGAGTAATTGAGTAATGTAGTTTGCTATAGAGACAAGAGGTAGCAAAAAGGAATATGAAGATATTGAGCATTATTATGAAAGTGGGAAACCAAGTAAACACATAGGACACAGTGTTACAGCAGCACTTCCAAAAGGATACAATGAGATGCATAAAACACAGTATTACAAGAGTACTTGCCTTGTGTCTTGCCCCTTGCCCAATTCCTTGTTTAATTCTTGTATAATTCTTAAAAATTAGTGCCTCACTTATAAAATGTTCACTTAGAAAATGTGAAACATATGCTATTGTTAAAAAGTACACTGCCCTGTAGGCAATGCACCCACCCCTGTGCAATGCACCTTCCCAGACTAGTGTGGAATATATACAGGCAGGGCGGTCAGCTGAGTCCACTAAATTTAGTTGATTGCTAATCAAAGACAGTTGGTAAGGCCATTGTAATGTTAGATTCTGGTCAGGGTGAGATGATTAAAGTAAACAGACAATAAAATTTGGAGGGGGGTTAAAACTGTGACATAAAGACAACTAAAATTTTAGAGTTATAGCAAGTATGTGATAAGGATTGAGCATCACATGGCAGTTAACTAGACATTAGAATTGAGACATTGGGAAAAAACATTACAATAAATGCAGGACTTAATTTTAACAGTCTAATTTCATGTGCTCAATATACATATACACAGAGAGACTTGGAGTAAAATGACAGAAAATCAGGGAATAGCAGGATTTCAATGCAGGGCCTTAATTCACATACCAAAAAGAGAGACTTGGAGTAAAATGACAGAAAATCAGGGAATAGCAGGATTTCAATGCAGGGCCTTAATTCACATACCAAAAAGAGAGACTTGGAGTAAAATGACAGAAAAGCAGGGAATAGCAGGATTTCAATGCAGGGCCTTAATTCACATACCAAAAAGAGAGGACTTGGAGTAAAATGACAGAAAAGCAGGGAATAGCAGGATTTCAATGCAGGGCCTTAATTCACATTACCAAAAGAGAGACTTGGAGTAAATGACAGAAAAGCAGGAAATAGCAGGATTTCAATGCAGGGCCTTAATTCACATACCAAAAAGAGAGACTTGGAGTAAAATGACAGAAAAGCAGGGAATAGCAGGATTTCAATGCAGGGCCTTAATTCACATACCAAAAAGAATCAAAGATTATTTTTGGTATGTGAATGTGGAGTCCATCCCTGTCTGCAATTGCTATATCGTCGGCAGGAAGAGAGCGGACAAATGTGATACAATGGGATGTGTGTCCTGAGCAGAGGAGTCCAAAGAATCAAGTGACGGCTGAGGCAAAGAGTGAATTTCTGCCTGGTGCGTCGCCCCTCCTGTCTGGCTGTTTTTGTTTGTTTGCCAAGTTGTCCGTTTTTTTAGAATAAGAGGCGAATTGTTTTTGCATGTATATACTGTTGTGTGGCGGATTAGTACCGTTGCTTGTTTAGGTAGTACAGGACCCACAACTTTGATATTGGCAGTCTTGTTATTTATTTATCATATCGCTTTTTACCCCTGGAGATCAGTTGATAGGAGGGGTGGGTTAGGGGCATCAGGGGAGCAGTCTCCCTTAGCCAGACATACCTAATTGCAACCCTTCACCCTTAAGAATATACCTCTATGGGCCCGTAGGGAACTGGCGTAGTATTATGTTTGATTCCCTGCAGTAGGAACTGCTTGATATTTTAATTTCTCCCCTCTCCAGATCCCCGTTTATTAGCTGTAGTCTGGCACCCTTTTTTTTTTCTGCAAACGTATCCCAACACTATACTAGTTGGTAGATTTTAGGGATTGTGTTATGTAGGAAATGAGGTTCTATAGATGTTGTATCAGGATACCAATGAGTCATGAGTTACATTCAGATAATGCCCACCACGTGGTTGCTTCAAAGGCTATATCTGCTAATTTATGTTCCTGGACAGTCTCTTATAGATTGTTCCCTCCTCTGTGGTATTACATTGAGCCAAAGAATTGAGTTTGCTTAGCATTCCCCTTCCCTGTGAGTGAAAACTTACTAAGGCTTCACGCCTGTTGGCGGCAAGATGGCAGCCTCCCGCAGCGCGGTCTGTGAGGGTGTCAGAACTTACACCTTTAGGGCTGTGGTAAGTGGCAGACGACTCCCGTCTCCTGTCTCTGTCGCAACTGTGACTCTTTTTGGATTCCTCCGAAGCTGATGCTAGTCGTGGGGGAGCCAATGACACTGGCTCCTTGCTGTTGGTTGTTCGGACAGGTTATTGACCTTCCCTGCCAAGGATTACAAGCTTTGTGGGCAAAATTGAGAGCGGTTTTGGGGTTTACAGAGCTGCAAGGACTGAGCTCCTTCTCCTTGTGACCGCTTGCTGTGCCCGCCCACCAGAAGTCCATAGGGCATGTCATTTTAAACAACTTTCTAATTTACTTTTATCATCAAATTTGCTTTGTTCTCTTGTTATTCTTAGTTGAAGGCTAATAATAGGTAGGCTCATATGCTTATTTCTAAGCCCTTGAAGGCCGCCTCTTATTTGAAAGCATTTGACAGTTTTTCACAGCTAGAGGGCATTAGTTCATGTGTTTCATATAGATATCATTGTGCTCAGCACTAATTATCTGAAATGTAAGTCTGTCAAAAGATCTGAGATAAGGATGCAGTCAGCAGAAGCTTAGATACAAAGTAAATTACAGAGGCAAAAGTACATTTCTATAACAGTGTTGGTTATGCAAAACTGGGGAATGGTAAATAAAGGGAGCACTCCTCGGCGGCGGCGTTCCTTGGAGACTGCGTGGAGGTTCCTCTTCATGAGATTGTCTGCTGCACACTGAAGAAAGAATTCAAGGTACCCCATATTTATTTCATATCATAGGCAATATGTACTTTAGGTTTTCAAAATCTGTCTGTTAAATGTTTTTATTTTGTTTTTTAGAGTTTCTGAGTTGTCTACTCTTTCTTGTGATCCTCTTTGTCTTATTTTTCTTTATGATAAGGCAGTTTTGAGAAATAAGTTTTATTTCTTACCTAAGGTGGTGTCTTCAGATAATATGAGTAGGAAAAATTGTTCCTTTTTTTTGTCCTAATCCCAAGAATTCTGGGGGGGGGGGGGGGGGATGGCTTCTCTATCATTTAAATGTTGTTACAGATTTGAAGTATATTTCCAAGCTACTAAGGACTTTAGACAAACTTCTAGTTTGTAATTTTTTCTGCTTGTAAGAAAAGGGCAAAAAGCTATGGCTGTTTCTTTGGCATCTTGTCTTAGCTTCTAAATGGATTACTGTCCATTTAACCAGTTCAGGTGCTACATTTTTGAGCCCTTAACGAGGCCTCTGCTGCCTAAATTGGCCAGCCAGTTACTTGGTCATCTTTACATACTTTTTCTAAATTCTACCATTTTGATGTTTTTGCTTCTTCTGAAGCGGCCTTTGGTAGGGAAAGTACTGCAGTTATTTCTGGTTGATGTAGTTTTGTTAGGTTCTGTTGCTTACTTTTCATGTTTTGCTTAAAAATAAAGATTATATATCATGCTTGTCCAGCCTCACTACTCGTGAACTTCACTGATTGGGTATTAGTTTCTCCAGTGTAATGGATCGTGGGTTCTCACCACCTGCATGACTAATCATAATTTATGCTTGCTTTCTTCTGGTGGTAGCTTTTCTTTTTCTTTTTGCCCCTCTTTTGTACATGCTTCTTTCTTTTTTTTGCTCATTACTTTTCCTACCTTTTTTGCTTGGCTATATTTTAGACTAGTTTCTTGTAAGGTGGGAGGGGTTTTATAGAGCTCTGGGGTTTGGGAATCTTTGCCTCCTCCTAGCGGCCAGGAAGAGTAATTCCCAGCAGTAATGGATTATGGACTCTCACCACCATGAAATAAATTAATTTATAGGTAAGCATAAATTATGTAGTTTTTTTTTTTGTTTTTTTTTAGCAGCACTGTTTCAAATCCATTTGTAGCACAATGCAATTGACTAATTATGGTCAATTGACTAATTATCGTATATTACAGAAATGAAATGTCTATGGCATAATATTTATGGCAAACTATATATGTTTTATTGACTATTTACCCTTTATATAATCTATTTTTGGTTATTCCTTGTATGTAGTCTAAAAATTATTTATAACCATAAACTTAAAACAAAGTATAACTGAGTTTCACAAAAGCATGTCCACTAAACCACTTATCATACTTTTGCAACTGTAAATTCATTGCCTACTATTTTATTAAATTCTGTGTAAAAATTCACTTTTAATGTTCAGAGAATTATCCCTAACATAATGTCAGAAGAGTTAATGGCATATGTGGTTGCAAAAATGTTCTGTATTTCGAGACAACCTTTAATTAAAATACTGTGTGTGTCGTACAGACCAAATAATATGCTGCCACTTGAATGCTGTCAGAGAAAAAAAAAACTACACAAAGCCTCTAAATCCAGCCTCTTATTTTTGACTGCAGCTGAATGGGAAACCAATGCAGCTCTGACAAGAAATGTCTTTTCCAAAGCAGCCAAATAATGAAATTCATACTCACAAAGAAATGTTGAGCGATTCTTGAACAAAATATGTCTTACAATTACTTGCATTCAGTTCTCGTTATGTGTTTAAGCAGGTGCAAATGTTTATTAATTCACTTTGCAGCACTTATGGACCTCAGACTAAATTGGACTAGCAACATATGGTTTTTACCCAAATAATAACCAATATCAAAAACTACACAAACACATATTAGTGTCTGAACTCCAACTGGCACACACATACACATTAGGGTCTGAAAGTCTGATCTCCAACTGGTTTTGATTTGATCATTTATTTAAAAAGGGTAACATGAATTGGATTTGTGTTTTATTAATTAATACCTGATCCTGCAAATTGCTATTTTTAGGGCCTAAAGTTATTCATTAGTTTAAATATATTTTGTAAATACGTCAAAGGAATTTGAAGATAAATATATACTAATTTACTGCTGCAATTACCAGCTATAATACCTGGGCCTTGTTATTATTACTCCAGAATTTTGCAAACAGTGTGGCACAATTTTTTTTCACCCTTTTAGTCAATACTTTTGTGCTACCTCCCTTTGCCAAGATAATAGCTCTGAGTCTTCTCCTATAATGCCTGATGAGGTTGGAGAATGCATTGCAAGGGATCTGAGACCATTCCTTCATACAGAATCTGTCCAGATCCTTCAAATTTTGAGATCAATGCTGGTGGACTCTCCTCTTCAGTTCACCCCATAGGTTTTCTATGGGGTTCAAATCAGGTTACTGGGATAGTCATGGCAGAACCTTGATTTTGTGGCCAGTAAACCATTGTTTTGTGTTGATTTTGATGTATGTTTTGGATAATTGTCTGCTGAAAGATCCAAACACGGCTCATTTTTAAGCTTTCTGGCAGAGGCAGTCAGGTTTTTCGTTTAATTCAAGGTGAGTCACAAGCCGCAACAGCCGGCGTCCTACAGGAGCAACTGGTCGCAAACTGCTGACATCATCGAGGAGAGACAGCCAGGAGGTAACGTCCAAATCAGACAGGGTGCTAGCCAATGAGACAGGAATTAATCGCCAATGAGGTAATCAACAAAAACGATACTGCTGCACAACGGGTCTCAAGAAAAGTTCAATATTTATTGAAACACATACATAGGCAGACATGGTAGAACACAATGTTTTCATTTAATATCTGTTTACATTTGATATAGTCCATGATGACATGTATACTCACAAAATGTCCAGGTCCTCTGGCAGAAAAACAGCCCCAAAACATTAAAGAGCACCACCATATTTAAGCGTGTGCATGATGTACTTTTCCATATGGTTACCTCGCTTTGTGTGCCAAACACACCTCTGGTGTTTGATCAATGTGTGTGGTAAAACCAAAAAACAAAATCTCTTTAATGTTGTTTAACCACTTTCATTATTAATAGAGGGAGAGATAATTTCTAACTGCCTCTTAATGTGTGGAGAAGTGACAAACACAATAAAAATAAACATGAACAAGGAAGCAAGAAAGAGCAAGTGTAGATTTGAATGGGCCTATAGTGATCAAACAGATTAACAATAACCTTGTAGATAGATAACCAAATAAAACACTATCGAAACGTACATTAGGATAAAGTGTATATTACTAAACTACGCGGTATGTACTGTTTTATCTATGTGTTTAACCAATATAAACTTATGAATCATTGAAGTCTGAACACATAGTCCCAATAAGAAAGGGGGCCCATTTATTCACTAACCTAAAAAGGGGGGATCTCATGTATATCTAAACTCCTAATACGATTATTTCTGCCAATAATTTATGATGTCATATTCAGAGTTGTAACCATATGGTATTAAGCACTTGGTTTTAAAAATCCAGTATGTTTCTTGTTTACATAGTATAGATAACTTATCACCGCCCCTGGGCGGTGTAGTTATCTGTTCTATGGCTTGCCATTTGAAGGACCTGACGTCCTGATGGTGAAATTCAATAAAATGAGTGGAAAGTGCTGAACAGGTACGTTTGTTGGAAATGTAAGAAAGATGTTTCTCTTATGCGCTTACCTACTTTTCTGGTAGTTCTGCCTGTATATTGTTTTTTACAGATAGTGCATTCAATTATATAAATTACAAATGTACTTTTACAGTTGACACAGCCTTTGGTGTTAAATTCTTCTCCCGTTACATGGGATTTGAATGTTTGTGAAATATTTATATGCTCACAAGAGGTACAAACTTTTTTGCCACATTTGAATGTGCCATTATGTCTCAACCATGATGACCCTGAATGTTTGTCACTCTTTAACATACTTGGGGCTAAGATGTTACCTAGGGTCACATTTCTTTTTTGGGACAAACATGCAGCCCTGTTCAATTATGTCCCTTAGATCCTTGTCCCCTCTTAGTATTGGTAATTTTTTTTAATGATTTTGCAGACTTCATCATATTGAGAGGAGTATGAAGTGATGAATTTAAGACTCTGTTTTGAATTTGTAGAGTTTCGTGTTGATTTTTCTAATGCACTTGCCCTATTGATGTCCTTAACTTCAAAAAATGCTTTGTCTATGACTCGGGTGGGATAACCCCTTTTTTGCATTCTCATTTTCAAATCTCTGCCCTCCATCCGAAAGGCATCCTCATGTGTGCAATTTCTCTTTGCCCGCAGGAACTGACTTTTCGCAATTCCTTTGAACACATGTTTCGGATGGCAACTGCGGGCATGTAAGAGACTGTTGCCCGAAATAGGCTTACGGTAGAGAGCAGAGATAATGGTTCCTCCTTCAGGATTTCCTGTAAGTGAGATGTCAAGAAAGTTAATATTCTTTTTTTGCCATTCATAGGTGAATTGTAATCCTACCCTATTTTTGTTTAGGGTGGTAACAAACTCCTTAGCAGTTTCAGAATCAGATGACCACACTATCAGTAGGTCATCAATGAACCTGACATATTTCACTATGTGCTCAGATGGGGTGGTACTACCTCCATAGACGTGGCCCCGCTCCCACCAACCCATATATAGGTTGGCATAGGAGGGGGCAAATTTAGCCCCCATAGCAGTGCCACGTCTCTGGAGGTAGTAGCACCCCTTGAAACATAAAGAAATTGTGTTCTAATAGGAAAACTTCACAATTCTTACAATCAGGTTTTTGAAATTGACTGAAAGATCAGTGAGTAAGTCCAAGAAAAAACTCACAGCTTGCAGACCCTGGGTGTGAGGGATGGAGGAGTACAGAGACACGGCGTCAATGGTAAGCCAACTGTACTCCTCCCTCCAAGTCACAGTCTCCAGAACCTGCAATGCATGGGAAGTATCTCGTATGTAGCTGGGTAACGACAAAACCATGGGCTGTAGAAAATCATCTACCCACTTGGATAAGGGTTCCATTAAGGAACCTATACCAGCCACTATAGGCCTCCCTTTGACCTCGCATATGCTTTTGTGAACCTTTGGGAGGTGGTGGAAGATGGGTGTCACTAGATCTTTGACCATACAATGATTAGCTGTTTCTTGATCCATAAGACCCTCCTCCACCACCTCATCCAAAAGGTGTGATAGCTCTCTAGAGTACATAGCAGTAGGGTTTCTGGATAGAACGGTATAAGTATCCAAATCTCCAAGTTGCCTTAACGCTTCATTTACATAATCAAGTTTGTCCATAACTACCACGCTCCCACCTTTGTCAGATTGCCTGATCACAATCTCTTCATTCTTTTGTAGATTGAGTATTGCTTCCCTCTCCCTGTTAGTTAGGTTAGAGGAACTGGAGTGTGAGGAATCACTAAGTTTAGTAAGATCCTCCACCACCCTCTCATGAAACACCTCCAGAATTTTTCCTCTAGCCTGAGTGGGATTGAATTGTGATTTACTTTTGAGTCTTGGTGCAACCTTTTGGACCTGTGAGGAACTTATTTCATAGTTTTCTCTGCTTAGGTCTTCAAGTGTTACTAAAGCACATGTGTCTTCAAAGGAGGTATGTTGGCTAACATTGGTATTGAGTATAGGGAGAGTCATGGCTTCTGGAGTTGGTTGTGCTTTGTCTCTATAGAATTTTCTCAGAGTTAGATCTCTTGTCAATTTATTCAAATCTAATATAGTCTGAAAAAGATTGAACTTTCTAGAAGGGACAAAGCCCAAACCCAAATTGAGAAGTCTGGTTTCAGTTTCTGTGAGCTGATAGCTGGAGATATTAATCACCATATTTATTGGTACTTTTTGATCTTGTGGTTTTTCCCTCTGAGTGTGTATCTCGATTGCTCTACTGGTTCTCTGGTGTTTTTTGTTACTACTGTCGTGACTCCACCTCCCCCCCTTGAAATTGTTTGGGGACCTCTTGAAAAACCTGGGAGTGGGATTTTTGAATTTGAGAATGACTTTGTGTTTGGGGCACTGGTTTTCGGTCTAGCTCCCTGATCAGTATGTGTCTTAAAGGGACAGTACACTGTAAAATAGTTTTTTCCCTTAATGTGTTTACAATTGCTTTTTTTACCAACTGCAGAGTAAAAAATGTATGAAAATGAGCTTTTTTAAGGTTTATTTGTGTATATTAAAGCTCTGATTTTGTGTTTTGAAAGCCACAGCCTAATAAAATAGGTTGAGCTTGTAGGTATAATCAGATCTCATTACTGTATCACATTGTGTACATATACCTTCTTCTTTATCTTATATCTGTCCTTAAAACAATCACCAGTATATTTGAAGAGAACAATGAAAAATCAACATTTTATTACCTATCTCTGCATTATCTCACTGGGAGTGTAATTTCTTCTGCTGGCTGTGTTTACAAAGCTTATCTATAGCTGGTACGCGCGGCCACAAACTTTCTGAATAGGTGGGGATACCACATGCTAAATCAACAATTTCAAATGCCAATATAAGGGTAAGGGAGCTACTTGTAAATAAGTTAATACACTCCAGCAGGTAAAGTGGATCATTGGGAACAAATTAAAGGGGAGAAATTTTTTGAGTAAACTGTCCCTTTAAGGATGCTTTTTTGTTTATTAGTTCCTAAATTGGAAGTAGCAGAAGAGTTAGCTAATTCTTCTATTTCTGAGAAGGCCTCATCCCCTGATGTACAATCAAAACTGGATGCAAACCGGTCCTCATCTGTGAGGTCATTCTCTGAATCAGAGATGTCACCTTTTAAGGTTATTTGCTGTATCCTGGTTTGCAACCTGTTTAGATTGGTTGGTATTTCGTTTGTATCGGCGCCTTCTATTTTTGTTCTTATTTTTATTATTACTGTGTGGCAGTTCTTCATTGTCTGCTTGATTATACCATGACCTATTACGTTGTTTACGCCTCCATACATAAACAATACCTAGAGAATAATCCTTTTGATCCCTAAGGAATTTAGTATGTTTAATTTGAATGACCAACTTTTTTGATTCTTCTATGGTTTGTTTATATATGTTGTCAAACTTGGTGTATACTTCACAGCTGGTAAATCTAGACATTTCTGATTCAATATTTGCAATTTAGTTTTTGTTTCACACAATAATACATCCTTATACTCTATGAGAAGAGGAAATCAATTTCAAAGAGCACTCTGTGAGTGCTTGATTCCATCTATCTATATACTGCTGATCTTTAATATCGTAGGTAGGGAACTTGTTGAGCCTAAGGCCCCTGGGGATCATTTTTAGGCCTAGATATTTAGTTAGTATCCATTTGTCCCATTTTAATCTTTGCTCTTTAAGTTTTAAATATTCAAAGTCCTGAAATAAATCTCCCAATTTGATGTTAGGTGTGTCACAATTAAAGGACATCCTCTAGATCTAGACAGTCCAAATTGTCTTCATCAATGTCCTTGTATGTGTGGGTGTTATCCATGATGAGTAAGTCCTGTTGTTTTTATGAAATGTAGTATGCACCAAAGTCCACTAATTTATATTCAAAATAACAATGGAGTGCATATAGAATAGAATTATGCCTCACGATCGCCCAGCAGCGTGCATGAGGAAACGGACTACCGCCTATGCACAGACGCTGCGATCGTGAGACAGAGGAACAGGGATATCGGCCACACCAGACCAGCTGATTTACGCAAGAGGACCGAAGTGGTGAGTGCATACCTGCTGAAGTTTGCCAAATGCGAATGGTTGCTGTTATGCTGTGCTAAGTGTTCAATTGACTTTTCAGTTACAAGTCAGAGGGATTATATGTCTTTCCCGGAATTTATTTACACTTTAGCAAAGGCTGTTTTGATCTAAAATAGAGCTACTTAGGACTTTATCGGAATAGAGCTTGCAAGCTTTGGTCCTAATAGCCAGATCCAGCAATTCTTGAAATAACGCATAGAGCTGATAAACACCACTAACAAAAAACTTTTTCTTTCTTGTTTTGTTCACTTATCCCTACATAGTGGTGTTTAATTACCAAATGTACTTTGGTTTAGGAGAACATTATATAGTATATGTATGATTTCTACACATATACCCTAAAGGCATAATTCTATTCTATATGCACTCCATTGTTATTTTGAATATAAATTAGTGGACTTTGGTGCATACTACATTTCATAAAAACAACAGGACTTACTCATCATGGATAACACCCACACATACAAGGACATTGATGAAGACAATTTGGACTGTCTAGATCTAGAGGATGTCTTTAATTGTGACACACCTAACATCAAATTGGGAGATTTATTTCAGGACTTTGAATATTTAAAACTTAAAGAGCAAAGATTAAAATGGGACAAATGGATACTAACTAAATATCTAGGCCTAAAAATGATCCCCAGGGGCCTTAGGCTCAACAAGTTCCCTACCTACGATATTAAAGATCAGCAGTATATAGATAGATGGAATCGAAGCACTCACAGAGTGCTCTTTGAAATTGATTTCTCTTCTCATAGAGTATAAGGATGTATTATTGTGTGAAACAAAAACTAAAATTGCAAATATTGAATCAGAAATGTCTAGATTTACCAGCTGTGAAGTATACACCAAGTTTGACAACATATATAAACAAACCATAGAAGAATCAAAAAAGTTGGTCATTCAAATTAAACATACTAAATTCCTTAGGGATCAAAAGGATTATTCTCTAGGTATGTTTATGTATGGAGGCGTAAACAACGTAATAGGTCATGGTATAATCAAGCAGACAATGAAGACCTGCCACACAGTAATAATAAAAATAAGAACAAAAATAGAAGGCGCCGATACAAACGAAATACCAACCAATCTAAACAGGTTGCAAACCAGGATACAGCAAATAACCTTAAAAAGGTGACATTCTCTGATTCAGAGAATGACCTCACAGATGAGGACCGGTTTGCATCCAGTTTTGATTGTACATCAGGGGATGAGGCCTTCTCAGAAATAGAAGAATTAGCTAACTCTTCTGCTACTTCCAATTTAGGAACTAATAAACAAAAAAGCATCCTTAAAGGGACAGTTTACTCAAAAAATTTCTCCCCTTTAATTTGTTCCCAATGATCCACTTTACCTGCTGGAGTGTATTAACTTATTTACAAGTAGCTCCCTTACCCTTATATTGGCATTTGAAATTGTTGATTTAGCATGTGGTATCCCCACCTATTCAGAAAGTTTGTGGCCGCGCGTACCAGCTATAGATAAGCTTTGTAAACACAGCCACCAGAAGAAATTACACTCCCAGTGAGATAAAGCAGAGATAAGGTAATAAAATGTTGATTTTTCATTGTTCTCTCAAAGTACTGGTGATTGTTTTAAGGACAGATATAAGATAAAGAAGAAGGTATATGTACACAATGTGATACAGTAATGAGATCTGATTATACCTACAAGCTCAACCTATTTTATTAGGCTGTGGCTTCAAAACACAAAATCAGAGCTTTAATATACACAAAATAAACCTTAAAAAAGCTCATTTTCATACATTTTTTACTCTGCAGTTGGTAAAAAAAGCAATTGTAAACACATTAAGGGAAAAACTATTTTACAGTGTACTGTCCCTTTAAGACACATACTGATCAGGGAGCTAGACCGAAAACCAGTGCCCAAACACAAAGTCATTCTCAAATTCAAAAATCCCACTCCCAGGTTTTTCAAGAGGTCCCCAAACAATTTCAAGGGGGGGGGAGGTGGAGTCACGACAGTAGTAACAAAAAACACCAGAGAACCAGTAGAGCAATCGAGATACACACTCAGAGGGAAAAACCACAAGATCAAAAAGTACCAATAAATATGGTGATTAATATCTCCAGCTATCAGCTCACAGAAACTGAAACCAAGACTTCCATATGGGTTTGGGCTTTGTCCTCTAGAAAGTTCAATCTTTTCAGACTATATTAGATTTGAATAAATTGACAAGAGATCTAACTCTGAGAAAATTCTATAGAGACAAAGCACAACCAACTCCAGAAGCCATGACTCACCCTATTCCTAATACCAAGTTAGCCAACATACCTCCTTTGAAGACACATGTGCTTTAGTAACACTTGAAGACCTAAGCAGAGAAAACTATGAAATAAGTTCCTCAACAGGTCCAAAAGGTTGCACCAAGACTCAAAAGTAAATCACAATTCTATCCCACTCAGGCTAGAGGAAAAATTCTGGAGGTGTTTCATGAGAGGGTGGTGGAGGATCTTACTAAACTTAGTGATTCCTCACACTCCAGTTCCTCTAACCTAACTAACAGGGAGAGGGAAGCAATACTAATCTACAAAAGAATGAAGAGATAGTGATCAGGCAATCTGACAAAGGTGGGAGCGTGGTAGTTATGGACAAACTTGAATTATGTAAATGAAGCGTTAAGGCAACTTGGAGATTTGGATACTTATACCGTTCTATCCAGAAACCCTACTGCTATGTACTCTAGAGAGCTATCACACCTTTTGGATGAGGTGGTGGAGGGAGGGTCTTATGGATCAAGAAACAGCTAATCATTGTATGGTCAAAGATCCAGTGACACCCATCTTCCACCACCCTCCCAAAGGTTCACAAAAGACATATGCGAGGTCAAAGGGGAGGCCTATAGTGGCTGGTATAAGGTTCCTTAATGGAACCCTTATCCAAGTGGGTAGATGATTTTTCTACAGCCCATGGTTTTGTCGTTACCCAGCTACCATAGAGAATACTTCCCATGCATTGCAGGTTCTGGAGACTGTGACTTGGAGGGGAGGAGTACAGTTGGCTTACCATTGACGCCGTGTCCTCTGTGCTCCTCCATCCCCTCACACCCAGGGTCTGCAAGCTGTGAGTTTTTCTTGGACTTACTCACTGATCTTTCAGTCAATTTCAAAACCTGATTGTAAGAATTGTGAAGTTTCTATTAGAACACAATTTCTTTATTTTTCAGGGGTGCTACTACCTCCAGAGACGTGGCACTGCTATGGGGGCTAAATTTGCCCCCTCCTATGCCAACCTATATATGGGGTTGGGTGGGAGCGGGCCACGTCTATGGAGGTAGTACCACCCCATCTGAGCACATAGTGAAATATGTCAGGTTCATTGATGACCTACTGATAGTGTGGTCATCTGACTCTGAAACTGCTAAGGAGTTTGTTACCAACCCTAAACAAAAATAGGGTAGGATTACAATTCACCTATGAATGGCAAAAAAAGAATATTAACTTTCTTGACATCTCACTTACAGGAAATCCTGAAGGAGGAACCATTATCTCTGCTCTCTACGTAAGCCTATTTCGGGCAACAGTCTCTTACATGCCCGCAGTTGCCATCCGAAACATGTGTTCAAAGGAATTGCGAAAAGTCAGTTCCTGCGGGCAAAGAGAAATTGCACACATGAAGATGCCTTTCGGATGGAGAGCAGAGATTTGAAAATGAGAATGCAAAAAAGGGGTTATCCCACCCGAGTCATAGACAAAGCATTTTTTGAAGTTAAGGACATCAATAGGGCAAGTGCATTAGAAAAATCAACACGAAACTCTACAAATTCAAAACAGAGTCTTAAATTCATCACTTCATACTCCTCTCAATATGATGAAGTCTGCAAAATCATTAAAAAAAATTTACCAATACTAAGAGGGGACAAGGATCTAAGGGACATAATTGAACAGGGCTGCATGTTTGTCCCAAAAAGAAATGTGACCCTAGGTAACATCTTAGCCCCAAGTATGTTAAAGAGTGACAAACATTCAGGGTCATCATGGTTGAGACATAATGGCACATTCAAATGTGGCAAAAAAGTTTGTACCTCTTGTGAGCATATAAATATTTCACAAACATTCAAATCCCATGTAACGGGAGAAGAATTTAACACCAAAGGCTGTGTCAACTGTAAAAGTACATTTGTAATTTATATAATTGAATGCACTATCTGTAAAAAACAATATACAGGCAGAACTACCAGAAAAGTAGGTAAGCGCATAAGAGAACATCTTTCTTACATTTCCAACAAACGTACCTGTTCAGCACTTTCCACTCATTTTATTGAATTTCACCATCAGGACGTCAGGTCCTTCAAATGGCAAGCCATAGAACAGATAACTACACCGCCCAGGGGCGGGTGATAAGTTATCTATACTATGTAAACAAGAAACATACTGGATTTTTAAAACCAAGTGCTTAATACCATATGGTTACAACTCTGAATATGACATCATAAATTATTGGCAGAAATAATCGTATTAGGAGTTTTAGATATACATGAGATCCCCCCTTTTTTAGGATTAGTGAATAAATGGGCCCCCTTTCTTATTGGGACTCATGTGTTCAGACTTCAATGATTCATAAGTTTATATTGGTTAAACACATAGATTAAACAGTACATACCGCGTAGTTTAGTAATATACACTTTATCCTATGTACGTTTCGATAGTGTTTTATTTGGTTATCTATCTACAAGGTTATTGTTAATCTGTTTGATCACTATAGGCCCATTCAAATCTACACTGCTCTTTCTTGCTTCCTTGTTCATGTTTATTTTTATTGTGTTTGTCACTTCTCCACACATTAAGAGGCAGTTAGAAATTATCTCTCCCTCTTATTAATAATGAAGTGGTTAAACAACATTAAAGAGATTTGTTTTTTGTTTTTGGTTTTACCACACACATTGATCAAAACTTGAATGCTTGTGCTGTAATCATCATGTCTGTATATCTCCTCTCAAGTATTGATTTTACAGCTATCCAATTTAAAAGATTTATATGCTTTAAATATTCTTAATTTATATTGTTCTCTGGGTTATTGTACTAACTCTCTAGTTTTGTACCTCTCTATATTTGTTTCTTCACTTTTTATTGTCTGCAACTTTTGTATTTATATACCTATGTATACACTACATTGCTTATTTCCCAATCTGTGTTAAAGGGAAATCTGGTATGTAAAGGGGTTAAGGTGATCAGCAATACACAAAATGTTTTTTAAACCAATGAATATGATAGTTCAGCATAAAAGGGAGCCACCCCTAACAGGTGCTATTCTATGATTCGGTCAATATGACCGAAAACGGTCAGAGTTTACTTGCTTGAACCCTATCCATGCTGTTGTATGTCCTTCTGCACATGTTTTTAAAGGAATAAAGGATATGTTATTTTTTTACCTGCTGCTTCAACTTGGAAACTATTTTTTTTACATTTATAGTGGAATGTGGGGATTCCACTCCTATATTTACGAAGCACAACTATTTGCCTTATTTGGACTATTTCTCCTAATTTGCCTCATTCTAATGCTCTTTATGCGGTATGCACTCCCACCAACAGACCTGGGACTTCTAACATTTGGATGATCGTTTCACCAGCATTGTGTTTTGCACATTGATTACCGATTCGACGTATGGTTGGGTGGTATTTCTTCTCTGCTAAGAAGCCCCACATTATGCTCTACCGTTTTGGCGTGATTGATACGCCCCACTTGCATTGTCATCAAGGATAGACCTGGTCTGCTACAGGAATTGGCCGATCCCCCGCCACGGTGGTACGCCACCAGCAGCGTGCATGAGGAAACGGACCTACCGCCTATGCACAGACGCTGCGATCGTGAGACAGAGGAACAGGGATATCGGCCACACCAGACCAGCTGATTTACGCAAGAGGACCCGAAGTGGTGAGTGCATACCTGCTGAATGTTTGCCAAATGCGAAGGTTGCTGTTATGCTGTGCTAAGTGTTCAATTGACTTTTCAGTTACAAGTCAGAGGGATTATATGTCTTTCCCGGAATTTATTTACACTTTAGCAAAGGCTGTTTTGATCTAAAATAGAGCTACTTAGGACTTTATCGGAATAGAGCTTGCAAGCTTTGGTCCTAATAGCCAGATCCAGCAATTCTTGAAATAACGCATAGAGCTGATAAACACCACTAACAAAAAACTTTTTCTTTCTTGTTTTACCTCTGGTGTTTATTGCCAAAAAGCTCTATTTTGGTTTTATCTGACCTTGGGACCTGATCCCATTTGAAGTTCCAGTCATTTCTTGCAAATTGAAGTTTGGTTTTGGATGAGAGTAGAGGCTTTTTTCTTGAAACCCTTCCAAACAACTTGTGGTGATGTAGGTGATGTCAGATTGTAGTTTTGGAGACTTTCTGACCCTGAGACGCAACTAACTTCTGCAATTCTCCAGCTGTAATCCTTTGAGATATTTTGGCCACTCAATCCATTTTCTTCACAGTGTGTTGAGACAATTCCGTAGCGCTGGAATAGACACATGTCCTCTTCCATGTTGATTCATAACATTTCCAGTTGACTAGAACGTCTTAATTATTGCCCTGATGGTGGCAGTGGGACAATTTTAATGCTTTTGCTATTTTCTTATAGCTTCCCCATTTTGTGAAGCTTACAAACCTTTTGCTACACATCAAAGCCATATTCCTTGGTCTTACCCATTGTGAATGTCTAAGGAATTTTGCCTATGTGTTACCTTATAATTTATACCCCCTGTGAAACAGGAAGTCATGGTTCAGCAATTATCCTGTTCCTGGTCATCTAGGTGTACTAAAAATGTAAATTATCAATTGGAATATACTTCAAATATATCTTTTCTCATATGAATTCATAGGGGTACCAATAATTGTGCCACACATATATTTAACAAAGTTTTTTTTAATTTTATAAACCTGTGTTGTGTTTGCAATTGTTTGATATCCATGAGATCAGAGGTATTTTGTGTATTTTTTTTAACAACAGATCAAAAGGTTAAAGAATAAAGACAATTTTTCACAGCCTTCTTTGCTTGTATTTACCCAAGGGTGCCAATATTAGTGAAGGGCACTGTATATGAAGTAAAGAATATTGGAATGTAAATACACAGTAAAAACACATTAACTATATATATATATATATATATATATATATATATAATATATATATATATATACTAATGATTGCACCAAAACATCAACATAAATACATAAATAAAGTGTTACACTCCATAAATACACTATCTAATAAAAGGTATTCACCATACATATTAATGAAAAAGTTACAAGGGTTCAAAGGTATATGGTATAGGATAAGGAGTTTTGAATGGAAAGGGCCTATAATATATATATACATATTCGAGGGCCGTACTTCCAGTTAAGCATCAAAGTTATATAATGCTAAGTAAAGTGTAACTCAATGGTGCTCGGGCTAGGGTGCAATCCAGATGTCCGCATCCCTAAACAAAAAGACAAACAAATATATATTGTCCCCCCGCCAATCAGATAAGTAAATAATGTATATCACATGCATATAGTGCAAAATGGGAAAATAGTTTACTGACATCATTAATGCAACAACAAGTGAACAATTACCCACAATCACCCACCAATCACCACAAAAACATCAGTAAATAGATGCTAGAAATAAAATATCCAGACTGGGCGTCCCCCAGTCAAATTTAAAAATAGAGACGTCAGTCCAAAGCATTATGAATCAATCTAATGCACAGCCAAATAGGTAAATGCTGGCTGAAAGAGCAGCAATTAAGCTGTGCGTGTAAGCAGTGTGTCAAATGCAGGGTTAATGCAGGATTAGTTCAAAGCTTTGAGGGTTAATGCAGCCAAAGTGACTAGCAGTTTTATTTATAGTTTAAGCTTAGGTTTTTTATTTCACAGGTAAGTTTTTTTCATTTATTTTAAGTTAGTTATATTGTAACTTTATTTTAAAGTTCGGGGGGAGTTAGGTTTAGGGGTTAATAGTTTAATTTAGTTTGTCTTGATGTGGGGGGCCAGTGGTTTAGGGGTTAATAGATTTATTTCGTTTGTCACAATGTGGGGGTTTGGCGGTTTATGGGGTTAATAGCTTTATTTAGTGTTACGATGTGGGGGGATGGTGGTTTAGGGGTTAATAGCTTCTATTTAGTGTTGGCGATGTGGGGGATGGCGTTTTAGGGTTAATAAGTTTATTTAGTGTTGGCGATGTGGGGGGGACGCGGATTAGGGGTTATTAGACTAGGGGTATTATGTTCGGTTGTTAGGTTTTTACTAGAAAACCCTATGGTTTTAACATTGAGGGTGATGTTATTAATTTCTGGAAGAGAGTAAAATAGAATATAACAAATTAGCAAGTCCCTCAAAAGCTAAGTCAGTCTATCACAACTTTTTAGTTCACTATTTAGCACCCCAGACAAGCAAGATATCCTTGGACTTACTTCCAGTACACAATTGAGACTGTAGGAGCTTTCCACATACAATAGATTATACAAGTCAACTGAGTTTTTAGAAATAGTATAATAAGGCTGTAAACATAATTGGCTAGATTTAGAGTTTGGCCCCCCCCCCGTCTAGCCATCAAAACCAGCGGTTAGAGGCTCCTTAACGCTGGTTTTGGGCTACCGCTGGTATTTAGAGTCGTGTAGGTAAGGGTCTAACGCTCACTTTCCAGCCGCGACTTTTCATACCCGCAGATCCCCTTACGTCATTTGCGTATCCTATCTTTTCAATGGGATCTTCTTCTAACCGCCGGTATTTAGAGTCGTGGATGAAGTGAGCGTTAGAAATCTAACGACAAAACTCCAGCCGCAGAAAAAAGTCAGTAGTTAAGAGCTTTTTGGGCTAACGCCGGTTTATAAAGCTCTTAATCTACTGTGCTCTAAAGTACACTAACACCCATAAACTACCTATGTACCCCTAAACCGAGGCCCCGCCACATCGTCGCCACTCTATTAAAATGTTATTAACCCCTAATCTGCCGACCGCACACCGCCGCCACCTACGTTATCCCTATGTACCCCTTACCCTAATCTGTTGCCCCTAACACCGCCGACACCTACCTACACTTATTACCCCTAATCTGCCGAACGGACCTCACCGCTACTATAATAAAGGTATTTAACCCCCTAATCCGCCTCACTCCCGCCTCAATAAAACCCTATAATAAATAGTTAATAACCCCCTAATCTGCCTCCCTAACATCGCCGACACCTAACTTCAAGTATTAACCCCTAATCTGCCGACCGGACCTCGCTGCTACTCTAATAAATTTATTAAACCCCTAAAGCTAAGTCTAACCCTAACCCTAACACCCCCCCTAAATTAAATATAATTTTTAACTAACCAAATAAATTAACTCTTATTAAATAAATTATTCCTACTTTAAAGCTAAATACTTACCTGTAAAATAAACCCTAATATAGCTACAATATAACAAATAATTATCTTCTAGCTATTTTTAGGATTATATTTATTTTACAGGCAACTTTGTATTTATTTTAACCAGGTACAATAGCTATTAAAATAGTTAATAACTATTTAATAGCTACCTAGTTAAAATAATTACAAAATTACATGTAAAATAAATCCCTAACCTAAGTTACAAATTAAACCTAACACTACACTATCAATAAATTAATTAAATACAATACCTACAAATAAATACAATTAAATAAACTAACTAAAGTACAAAAATAAAAAAGAACTAAGTACAAAAAAATAAAAAAATATTTACAAACATTAGAAAAATATTACAACAATTTTAAACTAATTACACCTACTCTAAGCCCCCTAATAAAATAACAAAGCCCCCCCAAAATAAAAAAAATGCCCTACCCCTATTCTAAAATTAAAATAGAAAAGCTCTTTTACCTTACCAGCCCTTAAAAGGGCCCCTTTGCGGGGCATGCCCCAAAGAATTCAGCTCTTTTGCCTGTAAAAAAAAACATACAATACCCCCCCACATACAACCCACCACCCACATACCCCTAATCTAACCCAAACCCCCCAAAAAAAAACCTAACACTAAACCCCAGAAGATCTTCCTACCTTGTCTTCACCATGCCAGGTATCACCGATCGCTCCAGGATCCGAAATTATCATCCAAGCCCAATCGGGGGCTGGAGATCCATCATCCGGCTGAAGTCTTCTATCAAGCGATGGCTGAAGAGGTCCAGAAGAGGCTCTAAAGTCTTCCTCCTATCCGGGCAGAAGAGTAGATCCGGACCGGCAACCATCTTCTTCCAAGCGGTCCCAAGCGGCTCCATGTTGAAGACCTCTGGCGCGGATCAATCCTCTTCTTGCGACGTCCTAAGTCCAAATGAAGGTTCCTTTAAATGATGTCATCCAAGAGGGCGTCCCTCGAATTCCGATTGGCTGATAAGATTCTATCAGCCAATCGGAATTAAGGTAGGGAAAATCTGATTGGCTGATTGAATCAGCCAATCAGATTGAGCTCGCATCCTATTGGCTGTTTCTGATCAGCCAATAGAATGCGAGCTCAATCTGATTGGCTGATTGGATCAGCCAATCGGATTGAACTTGAATCTGATTGGCTGATTCCATCAGCCAATCAGATTTTTCCCTACCTTAATTCCGATTGGCTGATAGAATCCTATCAGCCAATTGGAATTTGAGGGACGCCATCTTGGATGACGTCATTTAAAGGAACCTTCATTCGGACTTGGGACGTCGCAAGAAGAGGATGGATCCGCGCCGGAGGTCTTCAACATGGAGCCGCTTGTCACCGCTTTGAAGAAGATGGTTGCCGGTCCGGATCTACTCTTCTGCCCGGATAGCATGAAGACTTTGGAGCCTCTTCTGGACCTCTTCAGCCGTCGCTTGATAGAAGACTTCAGCCGGATGATGGATCGCCAGCCCCCGCTTGGGCTTGGATGAAGACTTTGGAGCCTGGAGGGATCGGTGATACCTGGCATGGTTAAGACAAGGTAGGAAGATCTTCAGGGGCTTCGTGTTAGGTTTATTTAAGGGGGGTTTGGGTTAGATTAGGGGTATGTGGGGTGGTGGGTCGTAATGTTGGTGGGGGGGTATTGTATGTTTTTTTTTTTACAGGCAAAAAGAGCTGAATTCTTTGGGGCATGCCCCGCAAAGGGCCCTTTTAAGGGCTGGTAAGGTAAAAGAGCTTTTCTATTTTAATTTTAGAATAGGGTAGGCCATTTTTTTATTTTGGGGGCTTTGTTATTTTATTAGGGGGCTTAGAGTAGGTGTAATTAGTTTAAAATTGTTGTAATATTTTTATTATGTTTGTAACTTATTTTTTTATTTTTTGTAACTTATTTTTTTTTATTTTTTGTACTTTAGTTAGTTTATTTAATTGTATTTATTTGTAGGTATTTTATTTAATTAATTTATTGATAGTGTAGTGTTAGGTTTAATTGTAACTTAGGTTAGGATTTATTTTACAGGTAATTTTGTAATTATTTTAACTAGGTAGCTATTGTACCTGGTTAAAATAATTACAAAGTTGCCTGTAAAATAAATATAAATCTTAAAATAGCTACAATATAAATAATAATTATATTGTAGCTACATTAGGATTTATTTTACAGGTAAGTATTAGCTTTAATTAGGAATAATTTATTTAATAAGAGTTAATTTATTTTGTTAGATTTAAATTATATTTAACTTAGGGGGGGTGTTAGGGTTAGGGTTAGACTTAGCTTTAGGGGTTAATACATTTATTAGAGTAGCCGGTGAGGTACGGTCGGCAGATTAGGGGTTAATAATTGTAGGTAGGTGAAAGCGATGTTGTGGGGGGCAGATTAGGGTTTAATAAATATAATATAGGAGTCGGCGGTGTTAGGGGCAGCAGATTAGGGGTGCATAGGTATAATGTAGGTTGCGGCGGTGTACGGAGCGGCAGATTAGGGGTTACTAATAATATGCAGGGGTCAGTGTGATAGCGGGGGGCGGCAGAATTAGGGGTTAATAAGTGTAAGGTTAGGGGTGTTTAGACTCGGGGTACATGTTAGGGTGTTAGGTGCAGACTTAGGAAGTGTTTCCCCATTGTTTCCTATGGGGGAATCGTGCACAAGCACGTTTTTGAAGCTGGCCGCGTCCGTAAGCAACGCTGGTATTGAGAGTTGCAGTGGCGGGTAAATATGCCTGTACGCTCCCTTTTTGGAGCCTAACGCACTGAAAACGCAGCCATTCTGTGAACTCTAAATACCAGCGGTATTTAAAAGGTGCGGGGAAAAAAAAAAAGCCAGCGTTAGCAACGCGGGTCGTTACCGACAAAACTCTAAATCTAGCCGAATGTATGGCTTAGGCCATTTCAATCCCGTGCATAATTGTATCAACCAACTAATTTATGTTGTAGCTTGCAATTTCCAACTTAAGGTTGTCAATAATTACCACTAACCAATTTTCAGGGTATTATTCAATGCTTAAAGTATGTATTTATCCCCAGCAGTTGCTAGATTATTATTTGCAAGCCCATTAGTTGATAAGCACATTAGTTTTCTCAATATGTGTTCAAGAAGTTTGTCACTAAGCTCACTAATTTACTATTTATCTATATGTTTTTTACAGCTCAAACTCACAAACGAGTAACAGATTGTATTGAAGCTTTTTAGTGTTTGGCTAGAACCATACATCGTCTACCTACTAAGTTAACTCTTCAGGCGCAACAGACGTTGGTAACAATATAGGTCAATGTTTATGTTATTATGCTGTTCAAACTTGTCTATATCTACTACTGTATATACTCATATTGTGTAATTAGCCACCTCTATTGTCTTCACAGAGATTGTTGCAACAAGTAATCTTTCTATGCCCATTATAAATATGGTAATTTCTAATTAACTCTGACAGCTGAATTAAGTCTATGACCCTGAGCACCAGCTATTTAAGCCGGTAGTTCCGGGTCATAGTTATGTCTATGAGTAAGGCTATCCCAAAGCCGAAACGCATAAGACACTTTGTCTTGGAGCTGTCAGGCTCTTCTATGGATGATTTTAATATTTTCCAATAAAGCATACGAATTGTTTTCACGTAAGTGCCTTGCAGTCCTGCCTGGTTTTTTGCTGATGTTAGGTTTTTAAACAACTTTCTTTTCTCTGTAGACTTCAATGGGGAATGCGTTAATTCAATCACAATTTCGCAATCACAAGTGTTTTTTTTCTAAATATTTTCCTCATTGATCTCTATGGGGGAAAACGTGCACAAGCACATAAATTTAAACTTTTTTTGGTGCGGTATGGAGCTTACCGCACAATACCACACAACAAAAGAAAGTTTTTGAGTGACTTGTATAGAAATAGCGGTACAGACGCATTTCGCGTGGTGTACGCTACGACTATACTGCACAACTTGTAATCTTGGTCAATGCTGGTTATGCAAAGCTAGGGAATGTGCAGCAAAGTTGTTAGCTATCTTTTTAAACAAAGCATAGGTAACCCTATGCTTAGATGATATTGCTATTGATATGATATGATATTGCTATTTGATGCATGTTTAAAATAATTGACATGAAAGAAACAAAAGAATAATCATTTTAAGTATTGTTCAATAATATTTAGTTAAATAATAAAAGTGAAATTTAAAAAAACATAATTTATTCTTACCAGATAAATTCCTTTCCTTCCTGGCAGGGAGAGTCCACAACTTCATTCCTTACTGTTGGGAAATACAACACCTGGCCACCAGGAGGAGGCAAAGACACCCCAACCAAAGGCTTAAATATCGCTCCCACTTCCCCTATCCCGCAGTCATTCTGCAGAGGAAACAAGGAAAAATAGGAGAAACATCAGGGTATAAAGGTGCCAGAAGAATTAATATAAAAAAGGGAGCTGCCCATCAAAAATTTCGTGTTGGGTCGTGAACTCTCCCTGCCAGGAAGGAAAGGAATTTATCTGGTAAGCATAAATTATGTTTTCCTTCCATAAGGCAGGGAGAGTCAACGACTTCATTCCTTACTGTTGGGAAATACAACACCTGGCCACCAGGAGGAGGCAAAAACACCCCAGCCAAAGGCTTAAATATCCCTCCCACTTCCCCTATCCCCCAGTCATTCTGCTGAGTGAACAAGGAAAAGTAGGAGAAACATCAGGGTATAAAGGTGCCAGAAGAATTAATATAAAAAAGGGAGTCGTCCATCAAAAATTACTGGCTGGGTCATGAACTCTCCCTGCCAGGAAGGAAAGGAATTTATCTGGTAAGCATAAATTATGTTTTCCTTCCATAAGGCAGGGAGAGTCCACAACTTCATTCCTTACTGTTGGGAAAACTATACCCAAGCTCCAGAGGACACTGAATGAATAATGGGAGGGAACAAATAAAGAGGCGGACCCTATTCTGAGGGCACCACAGCCTGCAAAACTCTCCCTGCCAGGAAGGAAAGGAATTTATCTGGTAAGCATAAATTATGTTTTCCTTCTATAAGGCAGGGAGAGTCAACGACTTCATTCCTTACTGTTGGGAAATACAACACCTGGCCACCAGGAGGAGGCAAAGACACCCCAGCCAAAGGCTTAAATATCCCTCCCACTTCCCCTATCCCCCAGTCATTCTGCCAAGGGAACAAGGAAAAGTAGGAGAAACATCAGGGTATAAAGGTGCCAGAAGAATTAATATAAAAAAGGGAGCCGTCCATCAAACGTTACTGGCTGGGTCGTGAACTCTCCCTGCCAGGAAGGAAATGAATTTATCTGGTAAGCATAAATTATGTTTTCCTTCCATAAGGCAGGGAGAGTCCACAACTTCATTCCTTACTGTTGGGAAAACTATACCCAAGCTCCAGAGGACACTGAATGAATAACGGGAGGTAACAAAAAAAGAGGCGGACCCTATTCTGAGGGCACCACAGCCTGCAAAACGTTTCTCTCAAAAGCTGCTTCTGCCAAAGCAAACACATCAAACTTGTAAAATTTTAAAAAAGTGTGTAAGGAGGACAAGGTCGCCACCTCACAATGCTGATCCATTGAGGCTTTGTTCTTAAAAGCCTAGGAGAAAGCCACTATTCTAGTTGAATGAGCCGTTATCCTATCAGGAGGCTGTTGTCCCACTGTCTCATAAGCTAAGCGTATGACACTCTTCAACCAGAAAGAGAGGGAAGTCGTAGTAGCCTTCTGTTCCTTAAGCTTCCCCGTATAGATGACAAAGAGGAAAATTGTCTGAATTCCTTAGTAGCCTGAAGATAGAATTTCAAGGCACTAACCACATCCAGATTGTGAAGCAAGCATTCCATTGCTGAAGAAGGATTAGGACACAAGGAAGTAACAACAATTTCTTGATTAATGTTACGGGCCAACACCACCTTAGGAAGGAACCCTAATTAGGTATGTAAAACCTCATTATCAGCATGGAAAACAAGATAAGGGGAGTCCCATTGTAAAGCAGAAATCTCAGAAACTCTGCACACAGAGGCAATAGCCAGCAAAAAAAAAGAACCTTCCAAGATAACCATTTAATGTCAACAGTATGCATAGGTTCCAATGGAGCCTGCTGCAAAACACTAAGAACAAGATTTAGGCTCCAAGGCGGAGTTACAGATCTAAACACAGGTCTGATCCTAGTCAGAGCCTTAACAAAGGACTGCACATCCAGAAGCTCAGCCAATCTCTTGTGCAGTAACACCGACAGGACAGATGTCTGTCCCTTCAGGGAACTAGTAGATAGACCCTTCTCCAGTCCATCCTGGAAAAAAGATAAAATTCTGGCAACCTTAACCTTATGCCAGGAAAACCCATGCTCTTCACACCAGTACAAATAAGTCCTCCACACTTTATGGTAGATACAACGAGTAACTGGCTTACTCTCAGAAAAACCTCTCTTGGCTAAGAATAAGCGTTCAATCTCCATGCAGTCAGCCTCAGAGAATCTAGATTTTGATGAAGAAAAGGACCCTGTATCAGCAGATCTCTTTGACAAGGTAACCTCCACTGAGGAGATTAGGACATCCCCACCAGATCCGCAAACCACATCCTTCGCAGCCACGATGGAGCAATCAGAACCACTGATGCTCACTCCTGCTTGATGCAAGCCACCACACGAGGGAGAAGCGGTAATGAAGGAAAAATATATATGAGTCAGAATCTCCATGGTACTGATAGGGCATCTATCAATTCAGCCTGAGGATCCCTTGACCTGTACCTGGGCAGCTTGGTATTAAGGTGGGATGCCATGAGATCTATCTCCAGCATCCCGTTCTCACTGCATATTTCTGCAAACACCTCAGGGCGTAGAGACCATTCCCCTGGGTGAAAGGATTACCTGCTGAGGAAGTCCACTTCCCAGTAGTCCACACCCAGAATGTGAATCGGTGACAGCGTATATCTGTGAGTCTCCGGCCAATTTAGTATCTGAGATACTTCTCCCCCTGATGGTTGATGTAGGCAACCAAGGTTATATTGTCTGATTGGAATCTAATAAACTGGGACGAACCCAGAAGGGGCCAAGCCTTCAAGGCATTGAAGATTGCCTGGAGTTCTAAAATATTGATTGGAAGGGAGGACTCCTCCTGAGTCCACAGACCTTGTGCCTTCTTGGCACCCTAAACGGCTCCCTAGCCAGAAAGGCTTGCGCCTGTAGTCACAATCTCCCAAGACGGTCTCAAGAAGCACGTGCCTTGGGACAGATGATCTGGACAGAGCCACCAAGAGAGCGAGTCTCTTGACAGGTTGTCCAGCACGATCTATTGAGACAGATCTGAATGGTCACCATTCCATTGTCTCAGCATGCATAGTTGTAAGGGTCTTAGGTGGCAAAAGGAATGATGTCCATACAGGACACCATGAGTCCAATCACCTCCATACACTGAGCCACTGAGGGTCTCAAGAAGGCCTCGAGTGCAAGACATACAGAAGTTAGCTTGCAACGTCTCTGATCTGTGAGGAATATTCTCATGGATATGGAGTCTATTATTGTCCCCAGGAAGTTCACCCTTGTATCTGGAGTGAGAATTATTTTCCAAGTTTATCTTCCATCCATGTGATTGAAGAAGATTGAGAAGGGACTCTGAATGTTCTTCTGCTAGACGAAAAGATGGTGCCTGTACCAAGATATCATCCAGGTAAGGTGCTACTGCAATACCTTTGAAAATATCCTTGGAACAGTAGCTAGTCCAAACGGAAGAGCTATGAAATGGAAGTGCTGGTCCAGAAAGGTAAACTTCAGAAACTGAAAATGTTCTATGTGTATCGGGACATGAAGGTATGCATCCTTCAGGTCTATTGTGGTCATAAACTGTCCTTCCTGAACCAGAGAAAGGTTTGACCGTATAGTCTCCATCTTGAAAGAGGGAACACTCACAAACTTGTTTAGGCACTTTAGGTCCAGAATTGGACGAAAAGTTCTCTCCTTCTTTGGAACCACAAAAGGTTTGAATAAAACCCCAAAGCTCTTTCTGCTGTAGGTACCGGGACAATTACTCCTAGAGAGGAAAGATCCAGTAATCAACTTAAAAAGGCAGTCCTTTTCTCTGGTCTTGTAGACAGTATGGAGATTAGGAATCTGCCCCTGAGTGGATGAGATTTGAATCCTATCCGGTATCCCTGAGATACAACCTCCAGGACACAAGGATCCTGTACATTCTTGAACCAAGCGTCTGAAAAAAGAGACAGTCTGCCCCCTACTCAATCAGATCCCGAATCGGGGGCTGCCCCTTCATGCTGATTTGTTCTCGGCAGGCTTCTTAGTCTGTTTGGACTTATTCCAGGACTAATTCAGCTCCCAAGTGCTCTTGGGCTGCTTGGACTAAGAGGAAGATTGCTGTCATTGTCATTGTGAAAATTAGACAATTGTCGTCCCTTAGACCTATTTTTCTTATCCATCTGCAGGAAGGCACCTTTACCTCTGGTAACCATAGAAATAATGTAGTCCAGCCCTGGACCGAATAAAATCTTCCCTTTGAACAGAAGAGAAAGGAGTCTGGATTTAGGAGTCATATACACAGACCAAGACTTCAACCAGAGTGCCCGGTGGGCTAGGACTGCAAAGCCAGAAGCCTTTGCATTTATTCTAATAATCTGCATATTCGAATCACAGATGAAGGAGTTATCCATTCTCAGAGCCTTAATTCTCCCCTGAATATCCTCGGGGAGAGTCTCCACCTCAATGAGCTCCAACAGAGAGTCGCACCAGTAGGTAGCTGCTCCAGCAACTGCGGCTACAGCTGCCGCTGGTTGAAATAAAAGCCCAGTATGTTGAAACATATTTTTAGAAAGGTTTCCATTTTCTTATCTATAGGCTCTCTAAAAGAAGAAGAACTATCCTCCATAGGGATAGTAGTACACTTAGCCAGCGTAAAAATAGCGCCATCCACATTAGGGATAGAACCCCACAAGTCTAATTGAGAGTCAGGGACCGGAAATCATTTTTTAAAAGTAGACGAGGGGGAAAAATAATTTCCTATTCTTTCCCATTCATTACTAATAATGCTCGCCATCTTAACTGGCACAGGAAAAGTCAGAGGGACCTTCCTGTCTTCATAAACCCAGTCTCATTTAGGTATCTTAGGTTCCTCAGGGAGTGTAGCCTCTGGAACCTGTAGCGTAGACAGAACCTCCTTTAATAAAAAGCGCAGATGCTCAATTTATATCTAAAGGAGGGTTTCTTCGCTGAAGGAGGTTTAGAAACTTAAGTCTCCGACCCAGAAAGTGAACCCTCTGAAGCTACAGAGGTTAACTCATCCTTGGATATCTGGGACATAGTAGCTAAATCTGACAAATATTTAGATGACTCTAAGTCAGGAGAACTATGTTTAACATTTCTCTTGCGTTTGTTAGAGCAAGGTCAGGCACTCAGGGCCGCAGACAATGCTGATTGTAACTGCGCGGTAAAGTCCACAGGAAAAGAGTCCCCTCCAGATGGAGGATTAGATAAGCCACGGGGAACTGCATGTGGAGCGGGTAGTTAGACGGCTCAGAGGGGCTAATTGCGCTATGAGTATTAGCAGGCTTGTCTCCCTTCTTAGACTTTAGAACAGTGCTTAGGCAAATGGAACAAAATTGAGTAGGCGGGCAAACCACGGCCTCCTCACAATATAAACAGGAATTATTAATTAGTACAGAAGGAGCGGAACCTTCTAATGTTATATCAGAGTCCTCCATAGCTAGAATATATTCATAGAAGGACAGACAAAAAGTAAACACTATATTCAAAAAAACTTTATAATCCCAGTGGCTGGGGCACTCACCACCTCCTAGACCCAGACAGCGGAGAAAACACTCTCCTTAGGAGTGATGTTCACAGCAAGATCATAGGAAAAATGAAGAGACCACACTCGGTAATGAAGTACGTAGGACAGGACTTCCCCTGCTATGAAAAAGGCACCAAGCTATTATGAGCTGCGCAACACACAAAAATGAAAGTGAAACCTGTTTGTTCCAAGCACACAGTCTATGAGCCCCAAAAACTCTCACATAAAAGCAGTTATAAATAAACCCTTGCTGTTCAAATAATCTCCCTGAAGGATATATTATCCCTTGATCCTATCGAGGCATAAAGAAGCCACACTGTGACCCTGTATAGCAAAAAGTATATACAAAACGATCTTACCTCCAGGATCCATGCTGTAAAACAGGCACAGCCTCTTAAGTGTGACAGTCTTGCAGAGATGCCTCTGACATGGACTTGAGTGTGTAACAGCAAGCAGTGAAACTCGTCAACACTGATTGCCCAGGAGTTGTTAGGTAGCAGTCTGGATGGGTTCACAGAAAAACTTTAGCAATACTCTCACTGAGAAATTGACATGGTTACTTAAAACTCCAGTCCTTTCCTGAAAGGAACATACCCATTACAGGACTATCCAAATCTTCTGCAACTTCTCTGCCACCTCCTATAGTGACAAAGGCAAAGAATGACTGGGGGATAGGGGAAGTGGGAGGAATATTTAAGCCTTTGGCTGGGGTGTCTTTGCCTCCTTCTGGTGACCAGGTGTTGTATTTCCAAACAGTAAGGAATGAAGTTGTGGACTCTCCTTGCCTTATAGAAGGAAATAGATATCCAAAAAAAAGGTTTAAAATGTCTTTAAAACATTTTTCTTCCAAAGAGATTTTGGTAATACTTTTTTTCATGTCTATAAGAATGTTTTTATTTTCTTCTTTCTTGAATGTCCTTTGTTCCATATGTTTTAACTATAAATAATGTTAAAATAAGGTAAAATAATCCAGATATATGTATAGATTAAAATTCAAAAGAAAATAATTTCTCTGAATACCTTCCATAAAAGATGTTCTTGATGAATTGGCATTTTTATTAGTGTCGGGTGACCTTTCATATTGTGGAGTACTGTCATAATCGGAATAACTTTGAGGGCAGGGAGGACTGTCAGGATCTGGAGGAATGTGAGGTTTTGGAGGACTGTAAGGGCAAGCATAACTGTCAGGGTGGGCAGGACTAGCAGGACGTGTAGGAATGTGAGCTTGTGGAGGACTTTAAGGGAAGACATGACTGTCAGTTCTTGCAGGACTATGCGGACCTTAGGAATGTGAGGATTTGGAGGACTGTAAGGGCAGGCAGGACTGTCAGGGCATAGAAAAGTTATATGGCCTTGAGGATGTGAGAGTGTCAAGTACTGCTAGGGTCTCAGTGCTATTGAAGTAATACGGCTATGTTGTTGCGTCTGTCTTATAGAACGAAAGCACACTCCATGCTGCCTGCTCTCCATTGGCTCATCCATTAGTGTGAGTGGTACAGGTAGTAGAGCAATGTCACTTCTTGGAGTAACATCTTAAATTGGTTGCAAATACCTTATAGGCTCTAACCAATCTGTCTTGTTTTGTCTTATCTACAAAATATAATAAATCTATAAATATTGTGAAGTGTCACTGTGATCTTCACTTGTATTTTATTAATTTGGCAATCATAATTAACAATAATAATACATTTTGAAAAGGCACAGAAAAGTGTATGTTTAAAGAAAATAAATATTTACATTGTAAGATAACGTCAAATAAATATGTAAACAAGTATATATTCTCATATTACTTAATAACTATTACATTTTTAGTATAAATGAAAAATGAAAACATTTTACTATTTAAAAAACAAACATAATACAGTATAGAAAAACAAATATGAAGCACTAAACATATTGATTAATATTTATTTATTAGACACTTCTATTGGGTATTTTTTATTTAGAATACTTAATTATTTTGTTGAAAGTTACTTACACGCAGCTTAAAGTTCTTTTATAGATTGATAATATAATGGCTCTCTCCGTTTGAGGTCACTGTGTCTAAGCAGACAATGTCAATACATTCTCTTTACTCTACTCACATGATACATTCTTCTCAACTTCTTGTATATAGTTTTATCTTGGAAGTCCTGCTGGACCCCCAAGCACCCACCCTTCTTTTAGGAAACTATCTCTACATTCCATAAACAAGAATTAAAGGTACATGAAACCCAATTTTTTTCTTTCGTGATTTAGAAAGAGAATGCAATTTTAAACAACTTTCTAATTTACTTCTATTATCTAATTGGATTTATTCTCTAGATATTCTTTGCTGAAAAGCATATCTAGATAGGCTCAGTAGCTGCTGATTGGTTGCTGCACTTAGAAGCCTTGTGTGATTGGCTCACTAATGTACATTTCTATTTCTTCCATAAAGGATATCTAAATAATGAAGCTAAATAAATAATAGAAGTAAATTGGAATGTTGTTTAAATTTGTATTCTCTATCTGAGTCATGAAAGAAAAAAATTGGGTTTAGTGTCCATTTAACATCTCACCCATAGAGAAAGCAAGAAGTTGCGCCACCTTTATTTTATATTCTCCTCCTTTATGTTTATTGGGGAAAATTTTTGGGTTCTCTGGGTAATTCTTTTTAATTAATGGTGTCTCATGTAACGCAAAACTTCTGTTTTCTGAGTTTAAATTATGTGAGCTATATTAGATTAAAAATGTAAAAGCGTCCGATTTTATGCAATTTTTTACTTCACAAAAATAATATGATTTGTTACTAAGCCTAAGCTGAAAAAACATTGTAATAACATTTTTGGTGATTTAATTTTAAAAAGTTATTAAAAGGTTCATCAAGATTATGGAAATTATATCATTTAAGTTATATTATGTTAATTTGAAAATGATTTTATATTAAAACTGGAAGCTTTATGTAGTTATATTAACATTAAAGGGATACTGAACCCAATTTTTTTCTTTTGTGATTCAGATAGAGCATGCAATTTTAAGCAACTTTCTAATTTACTCCTATTATCAAATTGTCTTCATTCTCTTGGTATCTTTATTTGAAAAGCAAGAATGTAAGTTTAGATGCCGGCCCATTTTTGGTGAGCAACCTGGGTTGTCCTTGCTGATTGGACAGTACCAATAAACAAGTGCTGTCCGTAGTTCTAAACCAAAAATTGGCTAGCTCCTTAGCTTAGATGCCTCATTTTTCAAATAAAGATAGCAAGAGAACGAAGAGAAATTGATAATAGGAGTAAATTAGAAGGTTGCTTAAAATTGCATCCTCTACCTGAATCACAAAAGAAAAAAATTGGGTTCAGTATCCCTTTAAACTTAATTTTAATTTGCTTTGTGAGGACTATTTCATATTTAAAGTGTGATATATCAAAGGGCATTCACTCACTATAGGTCATGATGTTGGAATCCATGTAGTTTGAGTATGAGAATTCAGAACATCATTGAATTATAAAAATAAATTTAAATATTTAGATTTTGCTCACTTTGTATTGTTTTCTTAGCAAAAAAAGTCTATCTAGGCTCATAAAAACAAGATGACTACTTGAGGTAACTACCAATCAACTAATGTGCCTCTTGTTATTGGATCACTACAGAATGTTTAGATTGCTACTTGTTTAAAAAAGTATACATAGGCAATTAAATAAAATGTATAACATAAATATACAGAAATATTGTTTAGCATTTAATGTTTTAATACATTTATACATTTATAATTTTTTGCTAACATATCCATTACAAAGGAAGGCCTACCAAATATTTTGAATGCAATCTAAAATAATAATGGAAAAATCTGTATAATTACATATTTTTATTGAAACAATGCAAATATAGTTAAAATTTGTTTTATTCAATAACACATAACATGCTCGGTAAACAAAGAAAAAAAAATCATAATTGAATAATAACTTTCATTAACAATTATTCTAAACCATTTAAGATGGACAGCTAGACCTTAAGTATTGGCTACCCTCAGATGAACGTTTACAGCAGGGGTGTCCAAACTTTGCTCTCCAGAGGTTTTGGAACTACATTTCCCATGATGCTCAGCTAGATAAAATGCTGACTGAGCATCATCGGAAATGTAGTTCCAAAACCTCTGGAGAGCAAAGTTTGGACACCCCTGGTTTACAGTAATAACAGCAAAGTGTTCATTGTTCCATAGACATAAACAATTTAATAAACTAAAATATTTACATATAACTTTATGCATAGGATGTAAATATTATAAAATGTCTAAAACGGTAAATTCTAGAAATGTTACTTTCTAGATGCAATTAGTAAAACCAAAAAAGAAAATTATGCTACAAATTATTGCAAGTTGAAAACCAAATTTGTATCATATTACGTTATTTTTCTTTTCAAATAAACAAGAATAGAATAGTTGTTAATAGTTTAAATATTTAAGCATTAAACACAACATTTTTCTTTCATTGTTCAAAAAGAACATACAATTTTAAACAACTTTCAGATTAGCAAAGTTGCTTCATCCAATTGGTAGAATTTGTAAAAGGAGCAGCAATGCACTACTGAGAGATGGCTAAAAACATATCTAGTCAGCCAATCACGAGACAAATGTGTGCAGGCACCAATCACCAGCTAGCTCCAAATAGTGCAGGATATGTACATATTCTTTTCCAACAATGGATGCAAAGAGAACAAAGTAAATTGAAAATAGAAATTAATTTAAAAGTGACTTTTAAATTAGATTCTCTATTTCAATCATGAATGTTTATTTTTTACTTTTCTATCCCTTTAATAAATAGTGAGATTTCACAGATTGTTAAAGTTACATTTTAATCTTTATTTTTGTCCACTGTAATTTGTTTCAAATGATCCATGATATCTCGTAAGGTGTATGACATTTTATACATATAACTACTTTTACTTTATTTTAGCATTTGAAATAGCTGATCTTTCATGTGATATACCAACCTATTCAGAAATGTTCTTGACTTAAATACATTTTCAAGGGGGGCGGAGCCGGCTGCTGCCATGAGTGCAGCGTAAATCCGGAGCTCTGTGCTGGCAATCCCTTAAAACATACATATCTTAATGAAATCCCACAAAAACTGACCTAGCTGTGGATATAAAGGACACTAAAGAACCGGGGCTATCAGATATGGTTACAGCTCTTGCATATACTGGAGAAGATGGAAAATATTAATAGCTGAAATTACCCTGCATTCTATCAAGCCGGATCTCCTTCTCCTACCTACCGGAACCTGCTGACTGCCCTACAGTGAACGGCGAGCGGCTAACGCACAGCGCAAAACACACATCAGATTATAGTGGGCAACCTCCGGGAACAGCAGCTTATCCTCTACATCGGGACTGTCACAAGCGGCAGCGCAACCCCTTCAGAGGCGAACCTACCATCAACGCGGCACACGCGATCGGAGCTCAGGTAATACTGACAGCCTCCCCCTTACTACCACATTATCCCGAGCGCTAATAGCTAATCCCCGGCCACCTACCTAGAGAGATCACATCAGAGTGGACTGCCGCTCTGCACATAGGCCACCTTGCCTGGGCCGCTACGGGGGAGGAGCTCCTTCACGGAAGTGCACTAGCCGCCATTGTACTTTCACTTCCAGCACCGCTGCACCTGTCATTACTACAAAGTGACAGGGATAACAAATAGAGTGCCTCAACCATTTTCCCCCTGAGCATCACTGCCAAAGGTGATAAAACAATCTAAGAGGGAAGGAGGTATCTGAATAAAGAGTAGGAGAAAGAAACAAAAAAAAAACGCAGGAGAACCTACAACAAGCAAATACACAAAGCACCCAAAAAATAAATAAATAAAAATAAAGCAACTAAATAATTTAATAATACCACAGAGAGGTAAAAAAGCTCAGACAAGAGACACAAGCAAAGGGTGGCGATAAGAGACACATAATTAACCAAGTTCAAAACCCCTCCATACACAGGGTTGTCCAGTCTAAAGAACCCACTGCACACCACTGTAGAGCGCTGTACACTCACATGATTTGCGCATAAGTACAAGCCAACGAATAGGAAAGACTGCAGCAAACATCCTCACATAGCGCTTTCCACCTTATTCCACCTATATAACACTGTCTATCACTTCATAGAGAACTTTCACAACGTATCAGACAGAGGTGACACAGCCCTTGATTTTTAATTTAGGGAGACCCTACGGAGCACATGTCATAATATACCTGCCCAGCTCATTACAAAATCTGAGGAGGAACACCTGTTGAAATATATACCTGCAATTTAGTTATGCACCAGCAACCAGAGACACTACCTTGAGATCTTAATCGAAAAGATCCCCAATTACTTACTTCTCTCCAAACCAGTCAACATGACATCCAGAAGATTGAAGCATGACAAGCCCCTAAAAACCCCTACAGTAAAGACAGCCAACATCTCTTCTTATATGCAAGCTGCGGACACACCTGAGGCGAGAGACAAAAGACTTTCTATAGATCACCAACCCTCTCAAATCACTACCTCACAAGAGGAAGACGCCAGCTTTACTTCAACAATTCTACAAGGCCTTCCCTCCAAACAAGATATCGCGGACATTGTTCGTACATGCATCAGGGAAGAGCTAGCGGGCATGAAACAAGATATCCACACCATAGGGCTCCAAGTGGATTCTCTTGAAACCAACCAAGATGAAATAAAAGAGGATGTCCAGTCTCTTACCGACCAAGTAACCTCACACCAAGAAACCATCACCTTACTCCAAGAAAAACTAGAAGACTTGGAGAACAGGAGTCGCCGAAAAAACAAGGATACGGGGAGTCCCTGAGAGTGTTCTTCCACGGGATTACCCAGTCTATCTCCAGTCTTTATTTCAACAAATCAAAGAACCTGCATGTATCACGGACATTCAATGGGTACGAGCCCATAGGTCTCTCAGACCGAAACCTCCAGACACAGCACCTCCAAGAGACATTATTATTCGCTTTAAAAATTTCCTGGAAAAGGAAATGCTCTTGAACCAATCAAGAAAGTTGCAACCAATCCGATTCCGCAGCAATGTTCTCCAATTTTACCAGGACTTAGCTGCACAAACATTACAATTGCCTTAAAGATTACATGTGTCTTAAGGGGGCACTGTAAACCATAAAATTTTGTTTGAAAATAAATCTAAGGTGCTATTAGACTAGACAGGCCTATTACTTGGCCTATTACAGGACATAAAACCAATCACAATATATAAAATGAACTAAAAGTTGTGAAAACGATAAAATACAATAAAAATTGTTAAGACAAAGTCTTAAAAGTCCAATAGATGTATGCTGTGTAAATATAAACACCACGCGTCAGCTCCTCCTCATGCTGGTTGGTCTGGCAAAGGGCTACATGGAATGGAAAGAATAAGGGCACCTCATGGTGCAGAAAGTTTTTAAAACATATTGATCAGTAGTGATATCGCGAACCTAAAAAATTGGGTTCACGAACGGCGGACGCAAACTTCCGCAAAAGTTCGCGAACGGGCGAACCGCCATAGACTTCAATAGGCAGGCAAATTTTAAAACCCACAGGGACTCTTTCTGGCCACAATAGTTGTTGGAAAAGTTGTTTCAAGGGGACTAACACCTGGACTGTGGCATGCCGGAGGGGGATCCATGGCAAAACTCCCATGGAAAATTACATAGTTGATGCAGAGTCTGGTTTTAATCCATAAAGGGCATAAATCACCTAACATTCCTAAATTGTTTGGAATAACGTGCTTTAAAACATCAGGTATGATGTTGTATCGATCAGGTAGTGTAAGGGTTACGCCCGCTTCACAGTGCGCAGTGTAGGTGATATACCTGCCCTGACCATGCTTTGCAGACCAGGTATCAGTGGTCAGATGGACCCTTGCCCCAACACTGTGTGCCAGACATGCCATTATAGCAGACTTATATGGCTTTGGCGTTGCTTTTTGGTAATTAGAAGGCTACTAAATGCCACTGCGCACCACATGTGTTTTATGCCCAGCAGTGAAGGGGTTAATTAGGGAGCATGTAGGCCCAAAGTATTGATCTAGGCCCATTTTGGTATATTTCATGCCACCATTTCACCGCCAAATGCGATCAAATTTAAAAAAAACTTATTTTTTTTCGCAATTTTAGGTTTCTCACTGAAATTATTTACAAACAGCTTGTGCAATTATGGCACAAATGGTTGTAAATGCTTCTCTGGGATCCCCTTTGTTCAGAAATAGCAGACATATATGACTTTGGCGTTGCTTTCTGGTAATTAGAAGGCTGCTAAATACTGCTGCGCATCACACGTGTATTATGGCTAGCAGTGAAGGGGTTAATTAGGTAGTTTGTAGGGAGCTTGCAGGGTTAATTTTAGCTTTAGTGTAGAGATAAGCCTCCCACCTGACACATCAGACCCCCTGATCCCCCCCAAACAGCTCCCTTCCCTCCCCCACCCCACAATTGTCCCCACCATCTTAAGTACTGGCAGAAAGTCTGCCAGTACTAAAATAAAAGGTTTTTAAATATTTTTTTATATTTTTTAGCATATCTACATATGCTGTGGTGTAGCATCCCCCCTTAGCCCCCAACCTCCCTGATCCCCCCCAAAACAGCTCTCTAACCCTCCCCATCAGCCTTATTGGCGGCCATCTTGGGTACTGGCAGCTGTCTGCTATTATTTCACAGTCAAAAATGTGTTGTTTTTTTTAAATGTACACTACTGTTACACCAGATATGAGTGGTGGCACTGGGCAAGTGGGCACAGTATACGCTGTGAGCCTGACACACACGCTGGCAGGCAGGCAACTGCAATTAGATTACACAGGAAAAAAAAAAAGCAGACTGATGTTCTAGCCCTAAAAAGGGCTTTTTGGGGTGCTGTCCATACAGCAGAGATCAGATGAGTCCTTCAGGACTGTAGTGGACACTGAATACACTAGCCTAGCTATCGATTTCCCTATTCAATCAGCAGCAGCTACACTGTCCCTCCTCTCACTAAGAATGCAGCTTCCAAATGAATCTAAAATGGATGCCGTCCAGGATGTGGGAGGGTCTGGGAGGGAGGGTCTGCTGCTGATTGGCTCTAATGTGTATTCTGACTGTGAGGTACAGGGCCGCCGCAGCGAACGCGAACATGCTATGTTCACCAGGAACTATTCGCCGGTGAACTATTTGCAACATCACTATTGATCAGATTAAAAATTCCCAAAAGGTACTCACAATTGCTAAAGCACTATGGATTATGGTTTCATCAGGCAGATGGAGGTTGGATCTCAACAGCCTTCATCTGCCTGATGAAACGGACTTGGATGTCTGAGAAATGCGTTGCATGTTTTATTAACATGACTGTTTTTCTCTATAACCTCAGATTGATTCATAGGGATAACAGTTTTCTCTCTATAACCTTCCAACTGAGTGGAAACCAGACTGTCTGCCAAACACAAGAGGCCAGTCAGCCCTGCACTGAGAGGGATCCTGATTGCTTGTGAAGCCCAGGTTGCCAGTCAGGCTGTTGAATCCAGCTTGCTCTACCAGCACTTATCTATAGTGCTTTATTCATTGTGAGTACCTTTTGGGAATTTTGTTTCTGATCAATATGTTTTAAAAACTTTCTGCACCATGAGGCGCCCTTCTTCTTTCCATTCCAGCTAATAGCGTTGACTGTTTTCCAATCAATACTCTAGCCATACAACACTCACACATTTTTTTGTAGCTAGAGTGCTGATTGGAAAACAGTCAAAATCGATTGCTCATAAAAAACCCCCCAAAAAAAAACTTTTGAAGTGGGAGCTGGAACGCACGGTATAGAAAAGCATGGCTAGATTAAAAAGTAAGTTAATGCTTGTCTGCTTTAGACATGATTAAAGTCCCTGTAAAATACTGCTTAGATTCAGACCTGATTTTAAAACATGGAGAGTTTACAATCATTTTAAGATTATTTTTTTTATAATATATTCAAATTAAGGAAGCTAGTAAACTTCATTGTAGCCCACCACCAACGCTTCCCAGACCATGACTATTTTTTCCTCAACAGACCAGGAAGTCTACATAATGAAAATCAGTAACAACAATAACAGCTTGTACAAGACTTGTTAACTGCACTAGTGTCAAACCCTAGTCAGATTCATCTCTAATCAACTTTCTAAAGCTGTAAGGACAATTTATCAAGCTGCATTCTCAGCTTCTGAGACTTTGCAGACAGTAAAGGCTTGCATGAGTGAGCCTGAAGCCATAAAATTTAAGAAGCAGTTCCTGGACCTCTGAGGTGGTAGATTATAAATCACTCTGAACAACCAAGAGTGATTGACAGGCCCTGCTCTTGCGTGATAGGTTGCACATGAAATCCTATTTTTTTCCAAGCGATGATGCATCATGTGGCAACTGCAGGCGGACCTCCTGTAGCTTGAGTCACCAATAAAAGGAAAGGTCTGCGTGGTCTGGAAGTGATGCATAAAATTATTGTATCATTTCTACTGCCTGTGAATATTGCATTATAGGCGATCATTTAAAATGTGCATGCTTCTTTTTACTTAATTTAAATTAAGATCACACATTTTGTAGCCTCTGGTGGGCTCCTACTAAAGACCAGATTATGAGTGCAGCGGTATTTATCGATGCGCTAACTCAACTAGAAGTAAACCTTTTAAGTGTGTTGGGTAGCATTCGTATTACAAGATGAAAGTAAAAAGTTTTTGCTTGCACAATAACCAGAAGCACGCAAAAAGCTGAAGTATAGAGTAACATATTCCCTTATAGAAGTCAAGCCCAATCACAAATTCTTAAGTGTGCTAACCCGACATAAAAAATAAAAAACACTTTATTTTGGGGGCAATTGGGGCACTTTTAAAAAATTAACCAGAGATCTGATCTCTGGTTAATTTTCTGACCACTAATTGCTACTGTGAGCTTGCGGTAGCAATAACCAGCCACTTGTAATGGCTAGTTATTTATTGCATGCCGGCAAATGAGCTCGTTTGTGGGCGTGCAATAAATTAGCACTCCACTTGTAATCTTGGTCTTATTTGGAAATGTCTTAAGGATTTGTTACTGGGGAGAAAGTATTTTTAGAAAGACACTGCCCTATGTGACCCAATAGACAATCCACACCTTTATCATTTAGTTAGGAGATATGTGTTGCATTACAAGAGCATAGAAACAAATTTTACATATTCCCTTTTCTTATGCTATTAGCATATTATTTATAAGTGTAGGGACTATTTATTATGTGCTAGATTACAAGAGGAGCACAATTTATTAGCATTTTGGAGCACTAATGCCGCTCATGTTAAATCAATAGTGCTCCTAGGCTCCTATTCTTGTACTCATATTACAAGTTGAAAGTAAAACTTGAGCGAAAGACTCAGGCGTACTAACATCTGGAGGTCAGGTAGTTTCCATAGACTTCTATTGGGCATGTAACAAAAGCCTGTTCTGGTTTTCGCTTGCATGCTAACCTGAAGGTACCATAATAAATACTTAAAATAGCATCTAAAATATGTGTGTGTATATATATTTCTTTCCAATTGCATGGAGAGTCCACAAATCCATTCAATTACTAGTGGGAATTCAACTCCTGGCCACCAGGTGGAGGCAAACAACACCCCAGCAAAGTTTCAAGTATCCTCCCACTACCCACATTCCCAGTCATTCTTTGCCTGTGTAACATTGTAGGTGATATGCGAAGGTGTCTGAAGAAATCAAGTTGTTAATCCTTTAATGGGTACGTTTCCCTGCAAGCAAGGAATGGGGTTATGCTGTGTCCATGTAATTCTCTATAGTAAGAGTAATGGTGGCTTTTAGCAGTTGTAAAATGGCGAGGTGGTCTTTGCTTACCTTTTAACATTTTTGCTACCCCTATATAGAAAACCAGCGTTGATTACTGTTTTTTCTTTATCTACAGGTCTATGTCAGTGAGGATTCTGTCACACCTGTTGCTGTACCTGCCCTACAGCGGATTCACAGGTAAGTACTTTTATCTTCTAGGTGAGAAGGATGCAGCACTTAGGAGTTTCCTTGTTTTAAAAAAAGAAAAAGGATATTTATAGTACAAGGTGGATCCTTATGGGACTGAATATCCCTTTTAAAGGTTGGGGATTTATTGGGCAGCAGTTCAGGGCACTGTTCTGTCATGTGATGGCTTTTTTTATTTTTAGCTATAGGGATTTGTTTGCACAAGTTTACCTTTTATTTAGTTTGGGTAATATCTCTTTAAGAAAGTTATTAGACTGTACCTTACTTTTGCATTTGCGCTCATGTGACCGCTCTGTTACTTCCTGAGTGCTAAACAGTTTGTTTCTAGCCAACTGTTAGAAAGCCGGATTTTCAAGGAGACAGACCGGATTTTCTAGCATTTTATCGTTTTTCCTGACTGTCGCTTTTCTCTGATGTTTTCAGCTTTCTAGGATCTGCAGTTTGAACAGGATTTATCTGCTGGTGTGGATTGGATTCCTGGTTTACCGGTTGAGTGAGTCTCTCCAGCATGGCTGGGGTGTAGAGGTGCCGGTTTTAATAATTATTTATCTATGCTTATAATTTTATTCTAAATTTTTATATTGAAATTAGAGTATATGGGAAATAAAGGGATATTTGATTTACTATGGAAGCTGATCCCAAGCTTTCTCTGTCATTTAATAAATGTCTTTATTGTGCAGATTCCCAGGTTATACCTCCTGTGCAATTTTGTTCCCCTTGCCTTAATAAGGTTTTATTAACTAAGGATAAGGATTCTTTATCTGAGCCTTCTTTTTCTCAGGATAATGCTGTTCAGGGGTTGTCTCAGCTTCTGTTAACATGCCCCAGTCTTTAACAGATTCACATGCAGTGCCCTGCGGTTCCTCTCGGTCAGTTTCTGGGAGTGTTTGTTTGCCTAAAGATTTTGCTGCGTAGTTGATTTCTGCAGTGTCTGCTGCCCTAAGTGCTTTACCTAGTTCTGGTAAAGGGAAGAGGAAATCTAAATCCGATTCAGAGTCTACAGTTCCTAGTACAATAGATTCTGAGGAGGTTAATTTCAATTTAAACTGGAGCATCTCTGTTTATTTTTTTTAGGAGGTTTTAGCTACTTTAGATGACTCTGAAACTGTTGCAGTGGCTCCTAAAAAGGGTCTAATAAACTGAATAGAGTTTTTGATGTCAAACCTAAATCTGTGGAGGTTCTTCCTGTTCCAGATCGTATGTCTGACATTATATCTCAGGAATGGGGGAAGCTGGGTGTTCCTTTTAACCCCTCTCCTGTGTTTAAAAGGATGTTTCCTGTGGCTGATTCAGTGCGAGATCTGTGGCACACTTTTCCTAGAGTAGAGGGCGCTATATCTACCTTAGCCAAGATAACTACTATTCCTCTCGAGGATCCTCTTTTAGAGACCCTATGGATAAGAAACTGGAGGATTATTTAAGAAAGTTTTTTCTTCATCAGAGTTTGCAGTGGCAACCAGTTGCTAGAATTGCGACAGTTGCTGGTGCAGCCTCTTGTTGGTGTGACTCTTTGTCTGATCTAAATTCAGAGCAGACTACTATAGAGGAGATCCAGGATAGGATCAAGGCTAATACTTTTATCTATAATGCCAGTATGCAGGGCTGGGAGCCAAGAATTCTAGTTTTGCGATACTAGCCCGCAGAGCCCTTTGATTAAAGTCTTGGTCTGTGGATGTGACTTTTAAATCCAAGCTTCTGTCTCTACCATTTAAGGGTAAGACTTTATTTGGTCCTGGTCTGGCAAAGATAATTTCCATGGTTACTGGTGGAAAAGAAGGTTTTTTTTTACCACAGGATAAGAAGAATAGACCCAATTTTTGTTCCTTTCATAACTTCAAGGGACAGAGATCTTCCTTGTCTAAATCTGAGCAAGCCAAGACTTCTTGGAGAGCAATCCAGCCCTGGAACAAGGGTAAGCAATCCCTTCCGCTAGGCTAAGTCAGCATGAAGGGACCACCCCTGTGGCAGTGGATGTAGTCTCCCAGGGATACAGGAGAGGAGTCAAGTCTTGTCCTCCCGGGGACAGTTTCCTATTATCAAGATTATCTGTAAACCAGGTAAATGGAGAGGCCTTCTTAAACTGTGTAAGGGATTTGTCCTCTCTGGGAGTGATTATCCCAGTTCCTCTAGCAGAACAGGGTCAGGGATTTTATTCAAATCTTTTTGTAGTTCCCAAAAAGGAGGGAACTTTTCGACCAATTCTAGCCATAAAGTCTCTCAACAATTTTCTCAAGGTCCTATCCTTCAAAGTGGAGACTATTCGTTCTATTCTCCATATAGTTCAGGAGGGTCAGTTTATGACCACTATAGACCTAAAGGATGCAAATCTTCATGTGCCTATCCCCAGGGAACATTTCAAGTTCCTGAGGTTTGCTTTTTTGGATCAACATTTCCAATTTGTAACCCTACCTTTTAGCCTCGCCTCTGCTACACGAATCTTTACGAAGGTTCTGGGGCTGTTTTGGCTGTGGCAAGATTTCTAGGGATTGCGGTAGCTTCTTACCTGGACGATATCTTGGTCCAGGTGCCATCTTTTCAGTTGGCAAGATACCATACAGATTCTCTGTTAGCTATTCTCTGCTATCACGGGTGAAAGGTGAATGTAGGAAAAAGTTCCTTGGTGCCAGATACCAGGGTATGTTTTTTTGGGACAATCATAGACTCAGTATCTATGAAGATTTTTTTGATGAAGGACAGAAAATTCAAACTTCTGGAGGCCTGTCGTTCTCTTCAGTCCTCTGTTCATCCTTCAGTGGCTGTATGCATGGAAGTAATTGGTCTCATGGTGGCATCCATGGACATTATTCCATTTGCTCGCTTCCATCAGAGTCCTCTACAGTTATGTATGCTCTGATCTCTCTCAGAGGATAGTTTTAGACTCATAGACAAGAATGTCTCTGTCTTGGTGGATCTCTCAAAACCATTTGTCTCAGGGCACTTTTTTTCTGAGACCTTCTTGGGAGATTGTGACCACGGATGCCAGCCTGTTAGGGTGGGGAGCATTTTGGGGGTCCCTAAGAGCTCTAGGACTTTGGACTCAGGAGGAGTCTGGCCTCCCTATAAATATCCTAGGATTGAGAGCAAATCTCAATGCTCTACAGCTTGGCCTCAACTGAGTTTTGTCCGGTTTCTGACTAAACTTCAGTTTGGTGGTGTATATCAACCACCAAGGAGGAACTCGGAGCTTGTTAGCTATGAAGGAGGTGACTCACATTTTTCAGTGGGCAGAATCTCACAACTGTCATCTTTCTGCCATTCAGATCCCAGGGGTGGACAACTGGGAAGCGGATTATCTGAGCAGGCAGATGTTTCATCCAGGGGAATGAGCTCTCCATCTGGAAGTTTTCTCGATGTTAACCCTCAAGTGGGGAGTTCCAGAGCTGAATCTGATGGCATTGTCTAAACGCCAAACTTTCAAGATACGGAACAAGAGATACTCAAGCAGCTCTGGTAGACGCCCTGGCAGTGCCATGGGATTTTAGTCTAATTTACCTGTTTTCTCCGGTTGCCCTCCTTCCTCGGGTGATAGCTTGTATCAAACCGGAGCAGGCTTCTGTGATTCTAATAGCTCCAGCATGGCCTTGCAGAATTCTCCCGTGGAAATTGCCTCTGATGAAGGATCTTCCACTTCCGGGTCCCTTCCTCCTTTCGAACTTAGTCTCTCTGAAGCTGGCTGCTTTGAAATGGAATGCTTAGTCTTGTCCAGATGAAGTTTTTCTGTGAAAGTTATTGAGACTATGATTCAGGCTCGTAAGCAAGATTTATTATAAGGTATGGCGTAAATACCTTCATTGGTGCGGATCTAGGGTTTTTTCTTGGAGTCAAGTGAGAATTCCCTATATTCTGTCCTTTCTTCAGGAGGGCCTAGAGAAGGGTTTATCAGTCAGTACCCTAAAGGGTCAGATTTCGATTCTGTCGATTCTTCTGCAGAAGCGTCTGACAATTTTGCCACATGTTTAATCTTTTGTCCAGGCTTTGGTTAGAATCAGGCCTGTGTTTAGGTCAATTGCTCCTCCTTGGAGTCTTAATCTGGTTCTTAAAGTTCTGCAGCAGGCTCCATTTGAGCCTATAAACACATAAAATAGTAGCGCCAGAGGTTAAAGTATGTGATCAGGAAAATAATATAAAAATAGTGTAAAAATATGGATTTCTTACCACTCAACCCGCTAAAACAGACGTGAGATAATTACTCCGAACTGGAAGTGACGCTTAAACCAGAAATGGTGTCATGCATGCAGGAAGTGACGTCATCATGCTGAAAATAAACATTTTTAAACATTTGGCGGTAATTAAACAGCCGTTTTTTTGGCAGGATAACATTCAACGAATCCCATTGGTTAAGAGACCATTTATATTCTCATCAATCAATAGCCTCCATATATCTTGAAAAAGGTCCTCTCAAAGGTCAAAACGCGTTGATCTAACTTTTACCAGGATTTGTGAGACCTTCTTCCCCAGGGATTGTCTAAACACAATTGGTGAGTAGTTTTTCAATATACGCCACCAGATGATTTTTCGCACATATTGTTTTTTCTGTTTGCCTTTCAGGTATTTTTCCACCAATCTACGTTATTTTTATTTTTTATTTTAACACTATGTTCACAAATCATCAAAATTATTGCAAAATTTTTTAGGATTACTGTGGCAATTCCAGGAATGCGGACCAAGTGGACTTTTTGGTCACTAGGATTTATTCACCATTTTTTTCTACATTGGACGCTATTCATATACATATATATTTTTTTTGTCTCCCCTTCACGTGTACACATTATTTATCCACACCTAGATTTTCAAAGACATTAATTTATGTTCACCTTTTTGCACATTTCTGTTAAGGATTAGCCACATCCAGTTGCGTCTGGATTTTGGTTTCTCCCACACCATTACCCAATATATGTTTTTTATGTTTTTCATGTTTTTTATGTCTTTTATGCTACTATTAAATATGATCTAATCAATTTAACTTATACTATCATATTTAACCTACAGGTTTATCCTTTAGATCTATTGAGATTATTGTTTATTATTCATTATACACAATTTTTACACTATTTTTATTTTATTTTATTTTCCTGATCACATACTTTAGCCTCCTATTTTATGTGTTTTCAGTTTACTATTTATTCTAGATCCAGTTAGGGGATTTTTTATAGTGAGCTTGTATGCTCAACCAGGCTCAGTCCACTACATCACACTTGCAATAGTTTCTCCATTTGAGCCTATGCATTATGTTGATATCAAGTTATTGTCCTGGAAGGTTTTGTTTCTGCTAGCAATTTCCTCTGCCAGTAGAGTTTTGGAGCTTTCGGCTCTACAGTGTGATTCTGCTTCATGAGGATAAATTAGGATTTCTACCTAAGATAGTCTCAGAACCCAATATTAACCAAGAAATTGTTTCTTCATTTTGTCCTAATCCTTCCTCTTAGAAGGAGCGGTTATTGTATTTATCTGGATGTTGTGCGTGCTTTAAGGTTCTATTTACAGGCTACAAAAGATTTTCGTCAATCTTCTGCTCTTTTTGTGTTCTTTTCTGGTAAACGGAGAGGCCAGAAGGCCACTTCTTCTACTCTCTCCTTCTGGTTGAGAATAGTTATTCGATTGGCTTATGAGACAGCTAGACAGCAGCCTCCAGAGAGAATTACGGCTCACTCCACTAGGGCTGTTGCTTCCTCTTGGGCTTTTAAGAATGATTCTTCTATGGAACAGATTTGCAAGGCGGCCACTTGGTCATCATTGCATTCTTTTTCCAAATTTGATGTTTTTGCCTTAGCTGAGGTTTCTTTTGGGGGGCTAAAGTTCTTCAAGCGGTGGTGCCTTCTGTTTAGGTTTGCCTGTTTTCCATATCCCTCCCTTCTATTCTGTGGATTCTAGCTTTGGTATTGGTTCCCACTAGTAATTGAATGGATTTGTGGACTGTCCATGCCATTGGAAAGAAAACATAATTTATACTTACCTGATAAATTCTTTTCTTTCCTGGCATGGAAAGTCCACAAATTTTTGTCATTTTTCTAAACCTTAGGTACCTCTATACCCTTTGTGTCTTCTTCTCTTTCCATAATTCCTCGGTTGAATGACTGGGGATTGTGGGTAGTGAGAGGATACTTGAAGCTTTACTGGGGTGATCTATGCCTCCACCTGGTGGCCAGGAGTTGAATGCCCACTAGTAATTGATTGGATTCATGTACTCTCCATGCCAGGAAAGAAAAGAATTTATCAGGTAAGTATAAATTATGTTTATATATATATATATATATATATATATATATATATATATATATATATATATATATATATATATATATATAGTAGATCCAAGAGAAACAAGCGTGTTTATATATATATTTATATCTCTCTCTATATATACTGTATATATATATATATATATATATATATATATATATCAATTAGAGCATTCTTCCGAGTGAAAGCAATGCTTTGCAAGTATTTTTTTTACTTCAAGTCTGCTTTTCAGCAGATTCCCTTAACGCCAAAGCATCGATATTCACACAGCTTATAAGCTTAGCTAGGGTTAGTGCAGTGATTCACTACGCACAAAATATAGAGAAAATAACTCATTGTGTAGTTTATTAACAAATCTAGACAGGTCAGTAGGCTTGTTTTTCCCACAGAAATTCTCTGGAATACATTGTTTCCAATGCAGCAAATGATTCTGGGTAAGATATGTAAATTAAGTTCATGACACACCTTTTTACTTCAATTCTGCTTTTCAGCAGATTCCCTTAATGCCAAAGCATCGCTGTTCACACAGCTTATAAGCTTAGCTAGTGTTAGTGCAGTGATTCATAACCATCCCAGGACAGACTGTTTCATAGCTATTACTACTCATCAGCTGGGAGAAGGTTTGAATCACTGTTTGGTTAAGTTGATTTCAGGGCAAAATACAACAACATTTAAAATTAGGGGGAGGTAAAATGTGAGTTTAAAATCCTCCAATACGCACAAAATATAGAGAAAATAACTCATTGTGTAGTTCATTAACAAATCTAGACAGGCCAAAAGGTTTGTTTTTCCCACAGAAAATCAATTTGAAATGTTTTTGTATTTTGCCCGGAATCAACTTCACCCAGCAGTGATTCAAACCTTCTCCCAGCTGATGAGTAGCAATAACTATGAAACAGTATGTCCTGGGATGGTTTTGAATCACTGCACTAACCCTAGCTAAGCTTATAAGCTGTGTGAACAGCGATGCTTTGGCATTAAGGGAATCTGCTGAAAAGCAGACCTGAAGTAAAAAGGTGTGTCATTGTGAACTTAATTTGCATATCTTACCCAGAATCCTTTACTGGATTGGAAACAATGTATTTCTGAGATTTTCTGTGGGAAAAACAAGCCTTCTGGCCTGTCTAGATGTGTTAATGAACTACACAATGAGTTATTTTCTCTATATTTTGTGCGTAGTGGAGGATTTTAAACTCACATTTTACCTCCCCCTAATTTTAAATGTTGTTGTATTTTGCCGGAATCAACTTCACCCAGCAGTGATTCAAACCTTCTCCCAGCTGATGAGTAGCAATAACTACGAAACAGTCTGTCCTGGGATGGTTATGAATCACTGCACTAACCCTAGCTAAGTTTATAAGCTGTGTGAACAGCGATGCTTTAGCGTTAAGGGAATCTGCTGAAAAGCAGACTTGAAGTAAAAATTTGTGTCGTGAAGCGTTAAGGGAATCTGCTGAAAAGCAGACTTGAAGTAAAAATTTGTGTTGTGAACTTAATTTGCATATCTTACCCAGAATCATTTGCTGCATTGGAAACAATGTATTCCAGAGTTTTTCTGTGGGAAAAACAAGCCTTCTGGCCTGTCTAGATTTGTTAATGAACTACACAATGAGTTATTTTCTCTCTCTCTTTCTATATATATATATATATATATATATATATATATATATATATATATATATATATATATATATATATATATATATATATATATATAAAAATAAATTTATTTTATGTATATATGTGTGTTGCCATATACCATGTCCCTTTAAAACATACACATTTATTTCAACAGTAAACATGTATTTATGTGCTCATATGCGTATATATATATGTCTCTAAATACACATATAAATACATAAATATATATGTACAGACACACACACATATATATATATATATATATATATATATATATACACTGTATATACACATACATATACATCTTTTGGAATAATTTTTATTAGATGGTGTTATTATGAGTGTAAGTTTACTTTGTAATGTATTTTTGATGTGTTTTGTGATACTTTTTTGTTTCACGAAAAAGTTAACCAGAGCTTTGATGACGCACTAACCTGACGAGCATTACCTTGAATTGCTCTCAAGTGATCGCATTTACTTTCAACTTGAAATACGAGCAATAAACCCAACGCGTGCAAACACCCTTGATAAACCTCTTATCACTTACGCAGAAACTTTTGCGTTTCACCCGTAATTTGGCCCGATGTATATTACATTATAGAAAATGCATAAGATGAATTGTCAGATAGATTTGAGGACAGTGACTCAAGACATCATTCTTAGTAGCAAATGCAAGCATTTTGTAGCACATTTATAGAATTTGTTAGTGAGCAAATTTACTATCTGCAGAACATAGTGCTTTCATTTCTATATATAAGAAAAATCTTGAAGAAAATTACCTTATGTCATGTATTTGGTCACTGACCCTTTAACACAGCATATTAACCTTTTTGTTTGTCACTATTTAAGGCCCCTCCTACTTACCTTCAATGCTTGGTAATTTGTTCCACTGAACAGAGGCTAATCCCTGTTGAACAAAGTGATCTCTAAGCCATTATTTACTGTTTAGGTAATTCTCTTACAATTTACTATTTATCCTCCTTAGAAGGAACTTCTGTCTGATTGCAGCCTCATACAGCCGTAACAAAGGTTCTAGTCAGATCGCTGACGTCATCATACTGCCTCCGGCACTAGGATTGTGTCTCACATTGTGTATCGGACTCTTCTCGGCCTCTTCGCTACGTGTCCCCAACTAACAGATATTAAGTATAACACTTACATTTCTACCTGCAGTTTATCCTCATCTGGTCAGAGCCGTTCCGGAACGTGAGCATAGAGCACTCATTCTGCAGCACCTTCCATCTGGACACTATCTAATCCGTTCTGGATTGGATATAAGCTTGCAACATTATCACTACTGTTCCGCTTCTACTAACTGTTATGTGATTTCATGGGACTCTACTACATTGGTTTTGCAAAACTATATATTTGACATTGACTGTCACAGTTTTTTCTCTTTACTACTGCATTTGTTGTCTGCTTGCAACATACTAATCCTGCATAACCTGTCTCAAGTATATATTCCTGGCTGATTGTGGATTGACTAAATCTCATGCTAACCTGAGTCAAGCTTCTTACTATTGCATCTAACATTCTCTTATGCAACAATAACCTAAGTGCATATCCATTATTATTTTTAGTTAATATAAAGCTTCATATTCACTTTGTGTAAAAGATTATTTCCTTACACACTTATAACCTATGGTTGCAGAAATCCATTTTGGGATCCATAGTGTTACCCTCAGTCTATGAACTAAACAGAACCTTAGGTTAACAACTCTTTTGTGTTTGCTATTTTGTGAGACTCAGTGGTAACTAGTACAGTAGTTCTGAAACCTGACATATTACCAAGCCCTAAAAAATACTGTAACTATGGATCTCACTAAACTAAAGAATCATGTGACTGCCTTATCTCAAAATATGGATGTCCTTCTACAAGGTTTAATAGATTTACAGGTTGAAAATAAACAACTTAAGGCCTATGTAAATCCGAATCTCCCAATAAGAACAGCGTATCCTGATATAAATCCAGAACCCCAGGTATGTCCGCCTGAACGTTTCAATGGACATAGAACTTTGTTCAGAGAATTAAAAAATTCTTGTATGATTTATTTTTCCCTCAAACCCAAGATGTACCCAAATGAATGAACCAAGGTCCTCACTGTTATTTCTTATTTAAGAATTGAGACAGGAAAATGGGCAAACACATTTTTTGAAACCAACAGTTCAATTCTGGATTCACTTGATTCTTTTTTCACAGAGATGTCTAGGCTCTATCAAGACAACAGCAAACAAAATACTGCTGAGATGCCATTAGAGCTCCGAAGCAAAATAGACGTCCTGTGGAGGACTATGTTACAGAGTTCAAACGGTGGGCCCCTGATACGTTGTGGAACGATCATGCTCTCAAAAACCAATATCGCCTGGGTCCTGTCAATGATGAATTGGCCAGAACTGACTCACCACCTACTCTAGAGTCACTGATAAATCTCTCTCTAGTTATTGATCGACGCATAAGAGAGAGAAGACTACCAGTGATTACTATTCTAAGAAAACCACCTATTCTTTAAGCTACCTTCCAGTATTTGATAAATTATATATTCCAAGATTTATTGGACATATGTATGGTCATCTATATCAAAGATATCGTCATTTACGCAAACAAAATACAAGATCACATTAAACAAGTAAGAACAGTCGTAACCAGATTACGTAAGCATCATTTATATGCTAAGGCAGAAAAGTGCCTATTTAACACAGACACCATTAATTTTTCTTCCCTTCGGGTATAGAAATGGAGACACACAAGGTTGAAGCCATTGCTACTTGGCCTACTCCCACTTCGAAAGTGGAAGTTCAGAGATTCATTGGGTTTGCAAATTTTTATAGAAAATGTATCAAAGAATTTTCAGCCATAGTCAAACGCCTTACCAGTTTAACTGGCAGTAATTCTACATTTCACTGGACTCCCCAAGCAGAACAGTCATTCCAAATGCTAAAACACAAAGGGGGGTAGTTATCAACGTGTCTACTTTTCCTGCCTTCGCCGGCCCAATACGCCCGCCTAAGCTCGCCTCACATCGCTGCTGCGGACCTGCAAAAATTCGCCTAAGTTATCAAAAAAGCTGTCAAAAAGCCGCGCACCAAGTACGGGGCGATGAGCAGCGGATTGTGAGAGTTATCACTCATCTGATCTCGCTGCTCTTCGGCTTTTTTACAGCTTTCTTGCTAGCCTGTCACTAAGCACCCACACTAAACTACACTGTTCTACCCCCTATACTGGCGCCCCCGGAGCCTCCCGCAACTAAATAAAGTTACTAACCCCTAAACCGTTGCTCCTAGACCCCGCCGCAACTCTTATAAATGTATTAACCCCTAAACCGCCGCTCCTAGACCCCGCCGCAACTCTTATAAATGTATTAACCCCTAAACCGCTGCTCCTAGACCCCGCCGCAACTCTTATAAATGTATTAACCCCTAAACCGCCGCTCCCGGACACCGCCGCAACCTACATTATACCTAGTAACCCCTATCCTGCCCCCCCTATACCGTCGCCCTCTATAATAAAGTTATTAACCCCTATCCTGCTGATCCCGCACCTCGCCGCAACTAAATAAATAGTTTAACCTCAAAACCACCGCTCCCTGACCCCGCCGCAACCTATATTAAATGTATTAACCCCTATCCTGCCCCCCCTACACTGTTGCCACCTATAATAAATTTATTAACCCCTATCCTGCCCCCCACTACACCGCCGCCACTGTAATAAAATTATTAACCCCTAAACCTAAGTCTAACACTAACCCTAACACCCCTAACTTAAATATTAATTAAATAAATCTAAATAATATTTCTATTATGAACAAAATTAATCCTATTTAAAACTAAATACTTACCTTTAAAATAAACCCTAATATAGCTACAATATAAATAATAATTATATTGTAGCTATCTTATGATTGATTTTTATTTTACAGGCTAATTTCAATTTATTTTAACTAGGTACAATAGCTATTAAATAGTTATTAACTATTTAATAGCTTACCTAGCGAAAATAAAGAGAAATTAACCTGTAAAATAAAAACTAACCTAAGTTACAATTACACCTAACACTACACTATACTTTAATAAATTATTCCTATTTAAAACTAAATACTTACCTGTAAAATAAACCCTAAGATAGCTACAATGTAATTAATAATTACATTGTAGCTATTTTAGGAATTATATTTATTTTACAGGTAACTTTGTATTTATTTTAGCTAGTTAGAATAGTTATTAAATAGTTATTAACTATTTAATAACTACCTAGCTAAAAGAAATACAAAATTACCTGTAAAATAAATCCTAACCTAAGTTACAATTAAACCTAATACTACACTATCATTAAATAAATTAAATAAATTAACTACAAATAACTACAATTAAATACAATTACATAAACTAACTAAAGTACAAAAAATAAAAAAAGCTAAGTTACAAAAAATAAAAAAAATAGGTTACAAACATTTAAAAAATATTACAACAATTTTAAGCTAATTACACCTAATTTAAGCCCCCTAATAAAATAACAAACCCCCCCAAAATAAAAAAATGCCCTACCCTATTCTAAATTATAAAAGTTCAAAGCTCTTTTACCTTACCAGCCCTTAAAAGGGCCTTTTGTGGGGCATGCCCCAAAGAATTAAGCTCTTTTGCCTGTAAAAAAAAAATACAACCCCCCACCTCCAACATTAAAACCCACCACCCACATACCCCTAATCTAACCCAAACCCCCCTTAAAATAACCTAACACTAATCCCCTGAAGATCATCCTACCTTGAGTCGTCTTCACTCAGCCGAGCAGCGATGGAACCGAAGGGGAGATCCGGACGGCAGAAGTTATCCTCCAAGGGGCACTGAAGAAATCTTCCATCCAATGAAGTGATCCTCCAGTCGGCGCTGAAGAAGTCTTCCATCCGGGCGATGTCATCTTCCAAGAGGCGCTGAAGAAGTCTTATATCCGGGCGATGTCATCTTCCAAGCGGGGTCTTCAATCTTCAATCTTCATCCCGCCGACGCGGAACATCCTTCTTTACCGACAGACTACCGACGAATGAAGGCTCCTTTAAGGGACGTCATCCAAGATGGCGTCCCTTCAATTCCGATTGGCTGATAGTATTCTATCAGCCAATCGGAATTAAGGTAGGAAAAATCTGATTGGCTGATTGAATCAGCCAATCAGATTGAGCTTGGATTCTATTGGCTGATCGGAACAGCCAATAGAATGTGAGCTCAATCTGATTGGCTGATTGGATCAGCCAATCGGATTGAACTTCAATCTGATTGGCTGATTCAATCAGCCAATCAGATTTTTCCTACCTTAATTCCGATTGGCTGATAGAATCCTATCAGCCAATCGGAATTGAAGGGACGCCATCTTGGATGACGTCCCTTAAAGGAGCCTTCATTCGTCGGTAGTCCGTCGGTAAAGAAGGATGTTCCACGTCGGCGGGATGAAGATTGAAGACCCCGCTTGGAAGATAACATCGCCCGGATAGAAGACTTCTTCAGCGCCTCTTGGAAGATGACATCGCCCGGATGGAAGACTTCTTCAGCGCCGACTGGAGGATCACTTCATCGGATGGAAGATTTCTTCAGCGCCCCTTGGAGGATAACTTCTGCTGTCCGGATCTCCTCTTCGGTTCCATCGCTGCTCGGCTGAGTGAAGACGACTCAAGGTAGGATGATCTTCAGGGGATTAGTGTTAGGTTATTTTAAGGGGGGTTTGGGTTAGATTAGGGGTATGTGGGTGGTGGGTTTTAATGTTGGGGGGGTTGTATTTTTCTTTTACAGGCAAAAGAGCTGAATTCTTTGGGGCATGCCCCACAAAAGGCCCTTTTAAGGGCTGGTAAGGTAAAAGAGCTTTGATCTTTTTTAATTTAGAATAGGGTAGGGCATTTTTTTATTTTTTGGGGGGGGGGGGGTTGTTATTTTATTAGGGGGCTTAGATTAGGTGTAATTAGCTTAAAATTGTTGTAATATTTTTTAAATGTTTGTAACCTATTTTTTTTATTTTTTGTAACTTAGATTTTTTATTTTTTGTACTTTAGTTAGTTTATGTAATTGTATTTAATTGTAGTTATTTGTAGTTAATTTATTTAATTTATTTAATGATAGTGTAGTGTTAGGTTTAATTGTAACTTAGGTTAGGATTTATTTTACAGGTAATTTTGTATTTCTTTTAGCTAGGTAGTTATTAAATAGTTAATAACTATTTAATAACTATTCTAACTAGCTAAAATAAATACAAAGTTACCTGTAAAATAAATATAATTCCTAAAATAGCTACAATGTAATTATTAATTACATTGTAGCTATCTTAGGGTTTATTTTACAGGTAAGTATTTAGTTTTAAATAGAAATAATTTATTAAAGTATAGTGTAGTGTTAGGTGTAATTGTAACTTAGGTTAGTTTTTATTTTACAGGTTAATTTCTCTTTATTTTAGCTAGGTAGCTATTAAATAGTTAATAACTATTTAATAGCTATTGTACCTAGTTAAAATAAATTGAAAGATGCCTGTAAAATAAAAATAAATCCTAAGATAGCTACAATATAATTATTATTTATATTGTAGCTATATTAGGGTTTATTTTAAAGGTAAGTATTGAGTTTTAAATAGGATTAATTTAGTTCATAATAGAAATATTATTTAGATTTATTTAATTAATATTTAAGTTAGGGGGGTGTTAGGGTTAGTGTTAGACTTAGGTTTACGGGTTAATAAATGTATTACAGTGGCGGCGGTGTAGTGGGGGGCAGGATAGGGGTTAATAAATGTATTATAGGTGGCGACGGTGTAGGGGGGCAGATTAGGGGTTAATAATTTTAATATAGGTTGCGGCAGGGTCCGGGAGCAGTGGTTTAGGGGTTAAACTATTTATTTAGTTGCGGCGAGGTGCGGGATTGGCAGGATAGGGGTTAATAACTTTATTATAGAGGGCGGCGGTATAGGGGGGCAGGATAGGGGTTACTAGGTATAATGTAGATGGCTGTGGGCTCCGGGAATGGCGGTTTAGGGGTTAATACATTTATTATAATTGCGGCAGGGTCAGGGAGCGGTGGTTTAGGGGTTAATATGTATAGAGTAGCTTGTGGTGGGCTCTGGGAGCGGCGGTTTAGGGGGTAATAACTTCATTTAGTTGCCGCGGTGTAGGGGGGACAGCTTAGGGGTGTTTAGACTCGGGGTACATGTTAGGGTGTTAGGTGTAGACAGCTCCCATAGGAATCAATGGGATATCTGGCAGCAGCGAACTTGTACTTTCGCTATGGTCAGGCTCCCATTGATTCCTATGGGATCCGCCACCTCCAGGGTGGCGGTTTGAAAACCAGGTACGCTGGGCCGGAAAAGTGCAGAGCGTACCTGCTAGTTTTTTGATAACTAGCAAAAGTAGTCAGATTGTGCCGCACTTGTGTGCGGAACATCTGGAGTGACGTAAGAATCGATCTGTGTCGAACTGAGTCCTGCGGATCGAAGCTTACGTCACAAAATTCTACTTTTGCCGGTATCTAGGGCTTGATAACTAAGGCGAATCAGCCTCGCCACAAATACGCTGCGGAATTCCAGCGTATTTGAGGTTGACCGCTTGATAACTAGGCCCCAAATTCTCTACAGCCCCTTTTCTCCAATTACCAGACAATAACTTGCAATATACTTTGGAAGTTGACGCTTCTGATTTTGCTATAGGAGCAGTTTTATCTCAAAGAAAATCTGTGAAAAGCCATCTCCACCCTATAGCCTATTACTCTAGGGTTATGGCCCCATCTGAAATGAATTACTGCGTTGGGGAAAAATAATTGTTAGCTATAAAGGCTTTATTAGAGCACTGTCATCCCCTTTTAGAGGGTACTACCTTACCCATAGTAATTCTTACCGACCATAGAAATTTAGAATATCTAAAAATAAATAAAACATTGACATCAAAACAGGTTAGATGGAACCTTTTCTTTACTAGATTTAATTTTCACATCACATACAGGCCAGGTATAAAAAATGACAAGGCAGACGCTCTCTCTAGAAAAGATCCCAAACCTAACTATTCAACAGTCCCTTCCACTATCATTCCTTCTCATAAAATATTATTGGTATCACTTCAAGCTTCATTACAGATTTTCAAGCAAAACAAATCCATGATCAACAGCTTCTTTTAGAGAAGGTTCATAAAGATTCTGATGGTTTATATTACCATAATTACCTTCTGTATGTTCCTACATCCCTACGTACTGATATATTACATGCCTTACATGACTCACTCACAGCTGGGCATCCAGGAGTACATAAAACACTACAACTTTTACGTAGAGACTACTGGTGGCCTACTACGATATCAGATACCCGACACTACATTAAGTCTTGCCCTACATGTACTAAATGTAAAGCTCAGAAAACCAATCCTTATGAATTAATTATGTCTCTCCCGATTCCTAACAGACCGTGGAGAGACATCGCTATTGATTTTATTGTAGAACTACCCACTTCTTCTAACTACAATACTATAATAGTTGTCGTAGACTTATTCACAAGGATGGCACATTTCATCCCTTGTCAGTCATTACTTACCGCTTCTGAAACTGTAAGTTTATCCTTAAAGCACAGTGCTAAGTTACATGGACTTCCTACCGCCATCACATCAGATAGAGGTAGCCAGTTTATGTCTAAATGTTGGAAACAGTTGTGTAACTCCCTTTGAGTTGAAAGAAGGCTTAGTTCAGCTTACCATCCGCAAACAAACGGACAGACAGAGCGTACTAACCAGTGTCTTGAGCAATATCTTCGCTGTTATTGTACCACTGAACAAGACAATTGGTTCTCATTATTACACTGTTGAGTTTGCCTTTAACAATACAGTAAACGCTTCAACTCACATGACGCCATTTTTTTCGCAATTTATGGTTTTCACCCTAGTTACCATCTTTTCCCATGAATTGACAGTTCTTCACCCCTTGTTAATGATACCATCAACATTCTTTCTTCTGGGTTCAAGCTGTTAAAACGTAATATCAAACAAGCCCAGGAGAAACACAAACATTACTACGACCTTAGAAGAAGACCGGCTCCAGAGTACCATGTTGGGGATCTAGTTTGGCTCTCCACCAAGAATCTCAAGTTACCAATTCCCATTAAGAAGCTGGGTGGGTTGTTCATTGGTCCCTTCTCGATAATCAAGATTGTTAATATGAATGCCATGACTCTCAAGTTAACTGACTTGTATCATATCCACCCCACGTTTTATGTGTCACTTCTTAAGCCATATGTACCCCTCAGGACTGTGGCCACCACACCTGTTGATCCCATATCCTCCAGTGGTGAAGTTAAATATGAGGTTGATACCATCGTAGACTCCAGTTTTCATCGTTATGTCTTGCAGTATCTAGTCCACTGGAATTTCTACAGTTCTGATGAGGATTCTTGGCAGCCTGCTGCCAACTTGTCTGCTCTGCATTTGGTGTCTCTCTTTCACCGTAGAAACCCTGATTGACCTAAGCTTTGAACCACTGAGCAGTTCCTTGGGGGAAGGGGAGGCGATCTGTCATGTATTTGGTCACTGACTCTTTAACACGGCATATTAACCTTTTTTTGCTTTTCACTATTTAAGGCCCCTCCTACTTACCTTCAGGGCTTGGTAATTTGTTCCACTGAACAGAGGCTAATCCCTGTTGAACAAAGTGATCTCTAAGCTATTATTTACTGTTTAGGTAATTCTCTTACCGTTTACTATTTATCCTCCTCAGAAGGAACTTCTGTTTGATTGCAGCCTCATACGACCGTAACAAAGGTTCTAGTCAGATCACTGATGTCATCATATTGCCTCCGGCACTAGGATTGTATCTCACATTGTGTATCGGCCTCTTCTTGGCCTCCTTGCTACTTGTTCCCAACTAACGGATAGTAAGTATATCTCACCCTGCGCCGCTCTAGCTGTTGCTAGGGATGCTGTACCTGCTCTTCTTCTCGTTGCCTAGGGTAGAGTCGGCTCCTGTGTGCGTGCAGTGGTGATGTCATCGCCTCATGCTCCTTTCATTCTGAAGCCGGTCAGGATCTCCTGTGGCGCGAATCCTGTGTCTATGTAAGTTGCTCACTTTTTACCTACCACTGCCCAAGTATAGGTGTTACTAAGTGTGCTCCTGGGTGTGATTGTTACTGTATCTGGATTTCCATTCTATTATTGAACTCTGCCTGTCTGACTACTCTGCTTGCTTAACCCCTAAAGTACTGGATTGCCATAATGTTATTGAACTCTGTCTGTCTGGCTACTCTGCTTGCTTAACCCTAAAATATTGGATTGCCATACAGTTGCTGAACTCTGCCTGTCTGACCGCTCTGCCTGTTTAACCCTTGAACCATTGGATTGCTATACTGTTACCGAACCCTGCCTGCCTGACCATTCTATTGGTTTATTCCTGAACTGTAATTATTGGATTCCCTTTGTTGCTGATTCCTGCCTGTTTCCGGTCCTTCTGTTGGTTTATCCTTGAACTGCCATATCGCTGGATTCCCTACCTGTTGCCGCCAAAGACTACCCTGCCTATTGTAAGTACTGCTTACCTCATTTTGTAAATTTTCTCTACTCTGGGATATTCCCTATCATTTCAGCTTGATGCTGGGATAAGAAGACTACTGGCCAAGTTTGGTCTGATAGTGGAATATCCCACTAGCATTATAGTATAACATTTCTACCTGCAGTTTTTCCTCATCTGCTCAGAGCCGTTCCGGATCCTGAGCATAGAGCGCTCATTCTGCAGCACCTTCCATCTGGACACTATCTAATCTGTTCTGGAACTGTGAGTAACTATTTACTTATCCTTGGATATAAGCTTGCAACATTATCACTACTGTTCCGCTTCTACTAACTGTTATGTGATTTCATGGAACTCTGCTACATTGGTTTTGCTCTGTTTGCAACATACTAATCCTGCATAACCTGTCTCAAGTATATATTTCTGGCTGTGGGGGTTGTCACAGATACCAGACAGCTAAGGCTACCCCCAACCACCCCCCTACAACCTCACCCCTGTTATTTCTCAGTGGTTTTGGGCTCCTCAGAGCATCCATAATCTCTGGAAGCTTTTGTTTGCATGGTTTTGTGTTCCAAACTTGTTTAGGGAAGAGCTAGTCTATGACCTGGAAAACCCTCCTAGACTGGCTGGGCTCCTGGAACTTCCGGTCGGCCGCCTCACAACGGACACCCGCCTAACCCCTCTCTGGCTGTCCGGGCTCCTGGAACTCCCGGTCGGCCACAGGACAGCAGGACACCCGCTAACTTTACCCTGGTCGCTCCAGCAACCATGTGCCCCAGAGATCCACTCTTTTGAGGATTCGTAGCCCCTAGGGAGGACAAGAGATGGGAGAATTACCGGAGGGGAGCTGCTTTGGGAACCGGGGGTTTTGGACACCCCTACCCCCATAACTTCAATGGGCTGTATCTCTGGTCCCCATTAACGAATCATGCCACTTTTTGGACTGCAGCATCTGGGGACCGAGAGCTTTCAAATAACACCCTGGAAGTGCCGCTCTCCTGGGATCACCCCAAAGTGTCACCACTGTGTCCTGGGATTCTGTCGGACTATGGTTGCTATGGAGGCGCCGGTCAGTCTGGAGGGGCGGGAATGGCGGGAAAACTGTGGCACTGGCTTCTGTTCTTATCAATATGAGCTGTCTGTATAAAAGGAGTGTGTGTTTTCAATAAAATCAGTTCTTGTTTCACCTGAATGATAGTCTGTCTAGTTAAATGGGTGGGCTGCTAGAATCACTTTCCTGGGCTACATAGCAGCCTGTTCCAGGAAGAGGAAGGACACTCTGGCAGAGCTACCTAGTCTGGGTAGCTGGAGTCTGCCACAGGGTGGGACCCTGAGTACTGATGCTGTCGGGCATCAGGGGTGGCTACAGGCTGTGGTCACTTGCCAGCTACATAGCTGCAGTCGGCAGGGAGGAAGCAGGACCCGTTTGGCAGAGCTACCCAGTCGGGGTAGCCGGGGTATCAGTCACATTGGCTGGCAGTTGCGGGATCTGCTTCTTCCACATGGTTCCTGCTGACAGAGGAGAAGTGCCACAGTAACCGGTAACCATGTAGGCAGAGTTCCGATGGAAAATGCCAGAGGCACTGGCCCCGCTGTATGGTCCTGGTTCTGCACAGAACGAGCGGGAAAAGAGGAACTTTTTCCGTCAGCGACTCTGGAGGAAGGCTCTCCAACAGGAGCGGGACTGTTTTGGAAAGGTCCTCCCCACTGATATGGAAAGGTACTGGCTCCAGCTAGATTTACGAATGCCTTTCCTGGGAGAGCAGCCCAGGGAAGAACAGCTGATTGCCTTACACAGACTGTTCCAGACAGAGATGGTGCTGGAGGATGGCTACCGAGCCCTCCAGTGGTATGCTATGCATGTGCGGTCATGGATGGAGGAGGTCTACCTAACAGAGGGCTTTGGCAGCCCTGGATTACTATTTGAAAAGATGCTAAAGGACCCCGACTTTGGGGATAAGACTGATGAAAGACTGGCTGAAATTAAATTGCGGATACCGAGAGAGACTTTTGGATCTCTCTGGAGTGCCTTGGCTTGAAGCCAATCTGAATTTTATGATTGTCCAGGAATGGGAACTGGAAGTGGCATATGCAGAGCTGCTGGATCCCGATCAGCAATCTGGCTCTGAGCTTATGGTCTTGGACCAGGGGGCCATCCTAGCAGAAGCACTGGCAACAGGGCAGAGAGCTGCCAGCTTCTGTCCAGCACCTGCAACAGCTCCAGGAAACCAGGGAGAGGAGCATGTCGTCCTCCCTCCCCTTACAGAGAACCCCTTGCAGGGAGAGACGGATGTCGATAACTCTCCCCTGCAGCAGAACCCCTTCCCAGGATAGGAGATAGTCGGTCTCTCTCCCCAGCGGCAGAGCCAGGTACAGGGAGAGGAGAAAGTCGGTCTCTCTCCCCAGCAGCAGATCCATCCCCTGGGAGTGAAGGTAGTCGTCCTCCCTCCCTCCCCATAAGCAGAACCCCTTCCTGGGAGAGGAGACAGCCGGTCTCTCTCCCCAGCGGCAGAGCCAGGTACAGGGAGAGAAGACAGTCCGTCTCTCTCTCCCCAGCAGCAGAGCCATCCCCTGGGAGTGGAGGTAGTTGTCCTCCCTCCCTGTAAGCAGAACCCCTTCCTGGGAGAGGAGACAGTCAGTCTCTCTTCCCAGCAGCAGAGCCAGGTACAGGGAGAGGAGACAGTCGGTCTCTCTCCCCAGTGGCAGAGCCATCCCCTGGGAGTGGAGGTAGTAGTCCTTCCTCCCCATAAACAGAACCCCTTCCCGGGAGAGGAGACAGTCAGTCTCTCTCCCCAGGGGCAGAGCCAGGAGCCGGGAGAGGAGACAGTCGGTCTCTCTCCCCAGTGGCACAGCCATCTCCTTTGAGCGAAGGTAGTCGTCCTCCCTCCCCATAAGCAGAACCCCTTCCTGGGAGAGGAGATAGTCGGTCTCTCTCCCCAGTGGCAAAGCCATCCCCTGGGAGAGGAGGTAGTTGTCCTCCCTCCCATAAGCAGAAACCCTTCCTGGGAGAGGAGACAGTTGGTCTCTCTCCCCAGCAGCAGAGCCAGGAGCAGGGAGAGGAGACAGTCGGTCTCTCTCCCCAGTGGCACAGCCATCCCCTGGGAGCGGAGGTAATCATCCTCCCTCCCCTTACACAGAACCCCTTGATGGGAGAGGAGACCGCCGGTCTCTCTCCCCAGCACCAGAGCAGTTTGCAATGGAGCAGAGGTTGCAGACCTCCCTCCCCAGTGGTAGATCTTCTTCTTAGGAGAAGAGACAGATGGTCTCTCCCCTCAGTAGCTTGGCAGGGTCTCTACCCTTTTCTTGTCCTGGAGTATTTCTCACAGGGGGCAGGCCAGGGGGGTACCTGCTCATGCCGTTGGTGCCACAAGTTTGGGCACCCGAGTTTTGCCTGCCCCACCAAGGAGCAACTTCCACCAACAGCCGGGAAACCGGCAATGACTTTGTTGGATACCCGCCCTTGAATTTGGTGCCACCAGTTTGGGCACCCGAGTCTTTCCTGCCCCACCAAGGAGCAACCTCAAAATACAGTCTGGGGTGGGGATACAGCCAGGAAACCAGCACTGGTTTTGTTTGTGGGTGGGTCAGCTGGTACTCAACAGAGTTTCACAGAAGGAGACAGTTTGGCCATGGAACTTAAGGACACTGGAACTTGTGGAACAGCAATTGTTTGGGAGCCGGCCTTAGCAAACTTGTTTGGGACTTTGCATTATGGGCGCAGGGTATAAAAACCAACAGGAACCCCCCAGGATGCCCCAAGCTCAGGAGAGATGGGATAACCTCTCCCAGCAACCGAGAAGATGAGGGCCACCATCAGACAGCCCCAGACCGACCCGTTAAGGGTCTATCCAGGTCTGCCGAACTGAAGAGGAGGAGATGTCACAGATACCAGACAGCTAAGGATACCCCCAACCACCCCCCTACAACCTCACCCCTGTTGTTTCTCAGTGGTTTTGAGCTCCTCAGAACAACCACAATCTCTGGAAGCTTTTGTTTGCATGGTTTTGTGTTCCAAACTTGTTTAGAGAAGAGCTGGTCTATGACCTGGAAAACCCTCCTAGGCTGGCTGGGCTACTAGAACTCCCGGTCGGCCACAGGACAGCAGGACACCCGCTAACTATACCCCTGGTCGCTCGAGCAACCATGTGCCCCAGAGATCCGCTCTTTTGAGGATTCATAGCCCCTAGGGAGGATAAGAGATGGGAGAATTACCGGAGGGGAGCTGCTTTGGGAACCGGGGGTTATGGACACCACTACCCCCATAAATTCAACGGGCTGTATCTCTGGTCCCCAATAACAAATCATGCAGCTTTTTGGATTGCAGCATCTGGGGACTGAGAGCTTTCAAATGACACCCTGGAAGTGCCGCTGCTCACCCCAAAACCGTCACCACTGTGTCCTGGGATTTTGTGGGACTATGGTTGCTATGGAGGCGCCGGTCAGTCTGGAGGGGCGGGAATGGCGGCAAAACTGTGGCATTGTCTTCTGTTCTTATCAAGATGAGCTGTCTGTATAAAAGGAGTGTGTGTTTTCAATAAAATCAGTTCTTGTTTCACCTTAATGCTAGTCTGTCTAGTTATTTGGGTGGGCTCCTGCTAGAATCACTTTCCTGGGCTACATATCAGCCTGTTCCAGGCAGAGGAAGGACACTCTGGCAGAGCTACCTAGTCTGGGTAGCTGGAGTCTGCCACACTGGTGCTGTCGGGCATCAGGGGTGGCTACAGGCTGTGGTCACTTGCCAGCTACATAGCTGCAGTCGGCAGGGAGGAAGCAGGACCCGTTTGGTGGAGCTACCCAGTCGGGGTAGCCGGGGTATCCGTCACAGGGATATTAACTATATCTCATTCTAACTTCTTACTATTTTATCTAACATCCTCTTATGCAACGATAACCTGAGAGCATATCCATTATTTTTTTTAGTGAATATAAAGCTTCATATTCACTTGGTGTAAAAGATTATTTCCTTACACACTTATAACCTATGGTTACACAAATCCTTTTTGGGATCCATGGTGTTACCCTCAGTCTATGAACTAAACAGAACCTTAGGTTAACAACTCTTTTGGGTTCACTATTTTGTGAGACTGAGTTATAACTAGTACAGTAGTTCTGTAACCTGACATATTAAATTAAATCAGGGCTATATGCGATTACTAAATAGCTAATTCCAATGTGAAAAATTGAATCTTTTATATAATATACAGGGCTAGATTACAAGTGGAGCGCTAATTTATCATGCGCCCATAAACTGGAAAATGTGCCTGTTTACAGGCGTGAGATAAATAACCAGCCATTACAAGTGGCTGGTTATTTCTACTGCAACCTTGTGGAAGCAATTAGCGCTCTGAAAATTAACCAGAGATCAGATTTCGAAATGTCCCCCAATTGCCCCCAAATTTCAGTGTAGTGGTGTCAATAATAAAATTAAAAATATATATTTTTTCCATATTTTATATAAAAAAATTTCTGCACAAAGCAGTTTTTTTTATGGGGACTGTGTGTTCCCTGTAAATATATATGTATATAGATATTTTAACACATAAATATATATGCATATATTCATATACATATATATTTAAATTTGCTGCCCATCGCTACATAACTTACCCCTTTTGCTGCTCTAAGTTCTCATGCCGTGTTTCACGGCATGAGAACGAGGCTCCGGAAGTGTGCTCTTGAAAGCGCAATGCTTCCGTGCAATGCAAACACAAGGCCGCGTTCGCATTGAACCTAACTTGTAATACCAGCGCACATTTGCGTGCATTGGTTTTACCAAGTGGAGTGCAAATATTGCTTTCGTGAAAGCGTTTTTTTTGTGCTCCACTTGTAATCAAACCCATAATTATTTAAAAAGTTGTGTATAAAAAAAATTAAAGGAAATCTTTCTGTATTTTAGTCCATAAATTAAATTTGTAACTGTTTTATCCTAAATAAAATAATCCCATTGGCTCATTTTGGAAAAAGTAATCCAGTCTAATAAACATTTCAGACTGGGAAAAGTCCAATTATATAATTTTACTACATTAACTATGTATTATAAATTAAGTAGCTAAATTGATCAAGCATTAATGGCAATTAAAAGTAAAAATGTTGCTTGTGAATGCAATCTACTATTCAATGTGCAGCTATTTGATTTCCTTTCAGAAAAAAAAATAAAGTATACATTGTCTGACAGTTTTGTGGATATCTTTAATAAACGTTGCATTTGCTTTTGAAGCTGGATATATTTTGTAGTTTCCTGACAGTGAGATGGTCTTCTGTATCTAAACTTTCAGAAAGTGTTAAACTTACAAATAGAAAGGACACCTTCCAGATGCAGCTTCTTCGGATGCAAGTAAAAGCACATATTTTTTTATTTATCACTCAGATTTAAGCCTCATTAATTCTATTAGTCCAGTGGGTTTTAACAAAAAGGTTTGACTAAACAGTCATAAAGTCTTCTGTTGCAGTCTGTGTAGTCTTCCATATGTGATATCAAAGATCATCTTGAAAATCCATGCTTAAAAGATATCAGACTGAAAGTGCATATCAAAAGCTCAGAGGGGATATCATTGTTATATCACAGAGCCTACCTCTTTAAGCAAGCACTGTAATGAGTATCACGTAGGATTGGTGTTATTTCCATTTTTTTTTTTATCCACATGTAAGAATTTCCAAGACAGCTTTATCCTGATCTAAATCAGGCATATGATTCTACATTTTTGGTAGCTGTTTTATTGTAATCTACTTTGAATCATTTTCTATGGGAACCAGATGCCGACAGTGTCACTGACAGATAACATCTTTAAAATAAAGATGAATGTGTATCTTCTTCCTACAATAAATATATCAAAAGCACAGGTACATAATACACCCCATTGGGAAATATTATAACAGAATTGTTAAAATTTCAGAGAAACACACTGCACCAAGAAGACGTCTGACTGTTGTCATACTGATGTTAAAGTCTTGCTCCATATTTAATTCTGCGTGGTAATGTTCTTTATAAGTATTGTAAGATAACAACTTATCTTTCACCTAGATTACGAGTTATGCGCGCTATAGGGAAATTAATGAACGCATGAAACATCCGGCTTGTGCGTGCGATATGATGCTTTTAAACTCCATACCGTCCAAAATACAAGCGCGGTTTTGACGTGCTCATGCATGCTTTTCCCATAGACGTCAATGGCAATGGCAGGTCAGAAAAAAGTCAGAAAAAGTCTAACACCTGTGATCACAGAAAGAAAATCTCCGTAACGTAGCCCCATTGATGTCTATGGGGAAAAAAACCTAACACCCTAACATAAATCCCACATCTAAACACCCCTAATCTGCTCCCCACCGACATCGCTGGCACCTACATAATGTTATTAACCCCTAATCTGCCACCTCCGATATCGCCGCCACCTAAATAAAACTATTAACCCCTAATCTGCCGCTCCCGATTTCGCCGCCACTATACTACAATTATTAACCCCTATTCCCCTGCACCCTAACGTCACCCACACTATAATAAATGTATTAACCCCTATTCTGCCTCTCCCCGGCATCGCCGCCACTAAATAAAGTTATTAACTTCTAAACCTCTGGTTTCCCACATCACTACCACTAAATAAACCTATTAACCCCTAAACCGCCAGCCCCCACATCACAACAAACTAAATTAAACTATATTAACCCCTAAACCTATCCCTAACGTAACCCTAACCCTAAACCTAACCGTAACCCTAACACGCCCTAAAGTTAACAGCTGTTTTGCTACACAACAAAACAAACACCCCCTAGCAGTATACAAACCCCCACCCCCAAACCCCCAAAATAAAAATAAAGTAAAACCTAATCTACCCATTGCCCTGAAAATTGCATTAATATGGGCATTGCCCTTAAAAGGATATTTAGCTCTTTTGCTGCCCAAGTCCTAATCTAAAAATAAAAACCCACCCAAAAACGAAAAAAATACATCACACCAAGTAACAAAAAAATTATCAAAAATAATAAAAATTATTCCTAATCTAATACCCATTTTAAGAAAAAAACCAAAAACCTAATCTAGAATAAATTACCAATAGACCTTAAAAGGGACTGTTGTAGGACATTGCTCTTTAACCTGAAAACAGCTCTTTTACCTATTTTTTTTTTTTTTACAAAGACCCACTAACATTACAAACCCCCAACCCCCCAACCCATAAAATAAAAAAAACTATATAAAAACCTAATCTACCCATTGCCCTGGAAAGGGCATTTGTATGGGCATTGTAGGATTTAAGTAGCTCTCATTCTATTGGCTGATTCAAATTTTTCAGCCAATAGGAATGCAGGGGACGCCATTTTGAAACGACTCCCTTGCATTAATGATTCTGTGTACGAAGGCGACCGTATGACGAGGATGCTTCGCGCCGGATGTCTTCAGGATGGAGCGGCTCCACGCCGCCGGGATCAAGATAGAAGATGCCGCCTGGATGAAGACTTCTCGCCCCCTGGATGAAGATAGAAGAGGCCGCCTGGATGAAGACTTCTCGCCGCCTGGATGAAGATAGAAGAGGCTGAGGTTTTTGTTTGAGTTAGGTTTTTATTTTGGGGGTTTAGTTGGGTGGTGGGTTTTACTGTTGGGGGGGTCTTTGTATATTTTTTACAGGTAAAAGAGCTGTTTAACTTAGAGACATGCCCTACAAAAAGCCCATTTAAGGACTATTGGTAGTTTATTGTATGCTAGGGTTTTTTTTTATTTTGGGTGGGCTTTTTTATTTTTATAGGGCTATTAGATTAGGTGTAATTCTTTTTTATTTTGGATAATTTCATTTGTTATTTTTCGTTATTTAGTATTTTTTTTTAATTTAGTCTTTTTTTTTTTTTTTTATATAACTTTTTTTATTGAGGATTAAGCATCACAACAGAAGTTACAGCATGAATGATCAGGGAGTTCACAGGTATACAGACAATATTTTGTTGTAATTACATAGTAAACCTAACTATTGATGCAGATGTAGAGCAAGTGAATTAGGCAGGTCTTGTATAGAATAAAACATCAACCATGTAAACCTCATTTTCCAGTTAGTATGAACAAATTCGAATATAGGGACCGGGTAAAATTCCAGTCCTATAAGTTAACTCAATTATTCTATGGATTTCAGACAGTCAGTTTAGGAATACCTTACCACACACTGCATCTATTGATCGTGGTGCGCAGCCCCAGGCTGGGAGCCCTTTAATAAGAGGATAACTGGGAGAGGGAAACCTGAGCTAGGGCAAGAAGTAAGTTCTACTTTGTAGGAAAGAGAGTAGGAGGGGAGAGGGGGGGGGAGGAAGAAGGGAGGGGGTGTAGGAGGGTGAAGGTTAGTCGGATTTTGACAATAGGTTTAAAGAGCGGCAGTCATCGGCTAATAAGCATAGCTTAATTCGGTAGGGAAGTTTGCTTATGATAGTGGAGGTGGCAAGGGTGGTATCATACCTATATGTTTAGCTGCAGTCTTCTTGGTAATTAAACCAAGTCTCCCAAATCTGCCAGTACAGGTCCTCCTTATCCATGTTAGAATAAAAGCTTTGTTCCATTTTGGCGTATACCTGCATTATAGATATAACAACTGCAATATCCGGGGATTGGGCTTGCTTCCAGGCTCTAGCTATTGCCAGTTTTGTGGCCGCTAGGACAAAGATAATCAATTTAGAGACATGAGCTGGAACGTCTCTCGGGAAAATGTGTAAGAGGGCAATTGTAGGAGTGAGTGGAGTAGAGAGCCCAAGATCAGCACAAAGGCTTTTTACCTGATTCCAGATAGGTGTCAGTTTCGGGCAATTCCCCCATATATGTATGTCTGAGCCTCTTTGTGTGCAATCTCTCCAACATAGAGGAGATGTTGCAGGGAACATTTGTGACAGCCGCAAGGGAGTGTAGTACCATTTCAGGAATAATTTCATGTAGGCCTCTAAGGTATTTGCACAATGTACCGTCTTTTTAGTTAACGTCATAGCTGCACACAAGTCTTTATCTGAAATGGGTCTAGATAGGTCTCCTTCCCATGCCCGTAACTGCCAGGGTCTGTCTTTATTAGTGGACATCTGTAGGAAGTCGTAGTGGAACGATATAAGTCTAGGAGTCTTAATGGGAAGTTGCCATAGTTTTTCCCAATTAGTCAGGGGTCTATTTAGTGCTTTGGTAAATCCCCAGGATATCATAAAGGCATAAAGTCTCGAGTATTCAAAAGAGGTCCAGGGGGGGGGAGCTTCTGGTATAATTGCTCTGAACTTGCGGGGAACAAGCAAATTGCCCGAGGGGTATAAGTGGGAAACCACTTTCAAACCCCACTCACACCATTGTTGTATGTGTGTGTTAGGGAGAGCTGTCATTAAGGCTGGTATGGAGTGAATGGGAGACGGATGCGAGGCTATGTCGCGCAGATTTCTAAGGCAATGCCAAACTGTCAGATTATATCTGACAATGGCGTTCTTTAGTCCCAGATTGTCAAGGCAGTGATTAGGAATCCAGGGCAGGTCTGCCAGCCGTAAGCCCAAAGGAAGGGTTAGTGCTTCTATGTCTTTCCATCCCTGTGGTTCTCCTTTGTCTGCCCACGCCGTGACATGGGAGAGCCTGGTTGCCTCATAGTATCCGCGTATGCTAGGCATTGCTACACCTCCATGCTCATATTTTTTTTGGAGTATCTTCGCTGCAACCCGGGGTCTGGACTTATCCCAAATATAGTGTTGTCCAAGAGATTGGAGCTTATCTATTAGGGCATTGGGGACATTAAGAGGGATGCAACGAAAGTAGTATAGGATTTTAGGTAGGATCGTCATTTTGAAAGATGCAATGCGACCTAGCCATGAAATCTCTTTAAGACTCCAAGAGGAGGTAAGCTCTGTAACCTCCCGAATGAGGTCTGCATAATTAACGGAGATAACTACTTTCGGGTCTGGGCCAAGTTGTATCCCTAGATGCCGAATGGTGGATCGTGACCATTGGAAAGAGTATGATGTTTGCAGTATATCCAATTCAAATGTTGGGATGTGTATTGGCAGAGCCTCCGTTTTGGTAACATTTACCTTGTAGTAGCTATGGGCTCCGAACTCTGTAATAATATCAAAGAGTGCCGGCAAGGAGCCTATTGGATTAGCTAGGAATAGCGTAACATCGTCCGTGTACAATGCAATCTTTGCAGTAACTCCGTCAAGTTGGACACCACGTACCATGTGCGATTTTCTAATAGCCTGGGCTAAGGGTTCAATGGCCATAGAGAAAATTAGGGGTGATAAAGGGCATCCTTGCCTGGTGCCATTGGCAATATATATTTCCGAAGAAGTGAAACCTAAACCTTTCACTACTGCAGATGGGCAGGAGTACAAATCTTTAATTGCCGTAATCACTTCCTCTGGTATGCCAAAGTGGTCTAGCGTGTGCCATAAGTAGTCCCATCTGACCCTGTCAAATGCTTTTTCTGCGTCTAGCGACAGGGCCAGCATGGGTACCTTCATTCGGGAGGCTTCCGTAAGTATGTTTAACATTTTTCGAGAATTGTCTGGGCCCTCTCTGCCAAACATGAACCCTACTTGGTCGGTATGGATTACCTTCGGGAGCAAGTTATTAAGGCGATTTGCCCATAATTTTGCATATAGCTTTACGTCGCCGTTAATCAAGGAGATTGGCCTGTAGCTTGTGCATTGTGAGGGATCTTTGTTTAGTTTAGGGATGGGCAGAATTACTGCTTGCAGGAATTCTTTGTGGAATGAGCCTGCCTCTCGCGCTTCAGAAATGACCCTGAGGAGGATTTTGTTTAATTCTGCCCTAAACAGTTTATAGAAGGCTGTCGGGTAGCCATCAGGACCTGGAGCCTTGTTGTTATGGGTGTGTTTAATGGCTAAATTAAGCTCAGTTAAGGAAAACGGTGCTTGGAGTGCTTCTCTGTCTTCTTTTGGGAGAGTTGGCAGGCTTAGCTTTTGTAGAAAGTCTGCCATCTCACGCAGGGAGGACTCATTAGCAGCCAGTAATGGCTTAAGATGGTATAGGTCAGAGTAGTAAGCTGCAAACGTCTCGCCAATTTCCTTGGGCGAGAAGACTGAAATGGTATCCCTTTTGAGTGATAGAATTCTGGCTGCTGCCGTCCTGTTCTTTAATTTATGAGCGAGGAGGGTTGAGGCCTTGTTGCCCTGACAATACATTAGTTTCTTAAACCTGGCATAAGGCGTGTAGTTGGGGAATTTTTATTCTCCCGTTCAGCAGAGAGCAGTTTAGCCATAAGAAGACCTAGGGGTAGACCTGCTTGGCGTCTCAGCAATGCCTTTCTTCAAATGCATATCCCTCTTATGTACGCTTTTAGGGCAGCCCATATTGTTTGGGAGGACACGTCTGGAGTTTCATTTATGCTCAAGAACTCTGTAATAGAGGCTTGGAGGGTGGCTTTAAAAGCTTTATCTTGGAGCATTTGTTTCGGGAGTTTCCAGCTAGGTCTAGATTCTGTAGTTAAGTCAGTGGATAGTGTGAATATCAGAATATCATGGTCTGACCATGGGCAGACTCTAATATATGACGTTAGGACTCTGTTAAGTGTCCATGAGTCAGTGAAGAAGTGGTCAAGTCTCGAGTAAGTGTTGTGGGGCTTAGAGAAATATGTATAATCTCTGTCATTGTGGTGTAGTGCCCTCCAGATGTCAAACAGATTGTGTTGGATAATATATTGCCGAAATTTATTGGCAGTATTTACAGAATATGCGTCTATTGTTTTCCCACTCTGAACTTTTTTGTCCAGCAAAGGGTCCCAAATCATATTGAAGTCACCCCCTAGGATTATCGTCCCAATTTTGTGTTTCTCAATTTTGGACAGTGCTCCTTTCAGGAATTTAGATTGCGATTGATTTGGGGCATATATGTTAACCAATGTGAATAGGATACCGTTTAGTTTACAGTTGAGCAGTAGGAACCATCCCTGGGCATCTTTTTCTGCGTGAATGTGTTCAAAATGTAAAGATTTGTGTATGGCTATCGCTACTCCTCTAGTTTTCTCAGTATGAGAGGCTAGGACCACTACAGGATATTCAGGGGTCCTATATGGAGTCTGGATTGACGCTAACCAATGTGTTTCTTGTAGAAACATAACCTGTACTTTCAAAGACTTCATGCTATTGGTTAGCATGCTTCTCTTTTCTTGTGAGTTAAGTCCTTTGACATTTAAGGTTGCAAAGGAAATGTTACTAGGGATTGACGCCATCTTAAGTTCTAAAGAGGGAAGGGGGATAGGGAAAGACAGGTAAGAGGGTAGAATTTAGGTGTTAAACTTACCCAGCCTGGGTCTACGCACCTGAGTATAGTAGTTGTTGGGTACAAAGCTTGTTATTCGTATTAATGGTCAGAGAAAACCACCTAGGGGGATATCCTATGAGGGTTCTGACTTTCACCTAAAGTATAATAAGGAAAGAAAACGTAGAACAAATGAACACGAAAAACAACTGTGTAGTTCAAATAATATAGCTGGTGTCTATAGGTTTAAGCCTAGCGTAATAGTGGTAGTTAGGTGAGGCTATAAACAATATATCAAAAATGGTGAACCACTGGATCACCAAGAGGAGAAGTGCATCTAGATACTAAACTGACTTCTCCAGTCCCCGTAGGAGGGGATAGTACAAAATTTTTTATTTTTTTTTGCGTATATGGGGGGAGGTAATACAAGTATTTAACTTGTTTGTAGAGATTGACTGTCATTGGGGGAATATGAATAATAAAAAAAAAAAAGAAACCAGTGTCTTTCTATTAAACTAAGTAATACATTATATTGCAACATACATAGTAACATGCATTGTTAGTGTTATAAAAATATGTTATAAACTCTGTTAACTTTGGAAACAGTGCAATATGGCAACATTTAGGTGCCCAATGGGGATCGGGCGACTCGAAAAGTTGAAAGGGGTGGGAAGATCCCTCGAGTTCCAATGAAGTAAGATAATTACTTAGGAGATAAAGCGGATACCGCTGGGCAAACATCTATTCTCCTACAGGAGGTCTCGGGAGCCCCCACACCTTTCCTGTAATAAAAACCTAGCATACAGTGAATACCATCGACATTACACATCTGTTAACTAGTTTCAGATCAGAGCCATTGATTTATCATTTCTGCAAACATATTAACGAGCAGTGCTAGTGGTATAAGAAACGTTATGAACTCTATTATCTCTAGAAACAGTGCTGTTTAAAAACATGTAGGTGCCCAATAAATATCGAGTGACTTGGAGAGTTGAAAGGGGCGGGGGAATTCCATGAGTCTCAGTAAAATAAGATGATTACTTAGGAAACATAGCGGATATCGCTGGGCAAACATAAAGCCTCCTAAAGGAGGTCATGGGATTCCCCACGCCCCCCAAACAGTAGTTAACTAACACAAAGGAAATACACTTAACACTATATACATGTTTACTAGTTTTAAGACAGAGCTATTGATTTATCATTTGGTAGGCTTTTGTAGACGGGGGGTGAAGTCAGGGGCACCTGCCCGTACTCTATTGGCAAGAGGATGTCCGTTCCATTAGATCCTTGTAGTGGTTGGGTCATGTTCTTGATTTCTGACCGATCTCTAGAGGGCAGAGATTCTGCATCTATCTGGAGTTTAGTTGTAGCTAGGCCCCAGTCTTGTAGCAGGTCAAATCCTTCTTTAGGGGTGAAAATTGTGTGAGTCTCACCATCTTTAGTGGCTATAAGCCTTGTTGGGTATCCCCATCTATATCTGATGTTTTCCGTTCTTAGAATTTGGGTGATAGTCCTGAAGGATCTCCTCTTTTGCAAAGTGTAGCTGGAAATGTCTGGAAATACCGCAATTTGTTGGAATTTATCAGGAAGTTGAGGTTTGTTAACCAGCTCTCTCATTATCTTCTCTTTGTGGGTGAAAAAGTGGATCCTAGCCAGGACATCCCTGGGTTTTTCTTGAGAGACAGTTCTAGGTCGTGCTACTCTGTGAACTCTGTCAAGTAGGAGACCCGGCGAATCTAGTGAAGGCAGCAAGATATTACAGAATTCTAGGACATAGGACTCCAGTTCTTGGGGGCTAACCTCCTCCGGAATTCCGCGGAATCTCAGGTTATTCCGTCTGGAGCGATCTTCCATGTCTGCTAGTTTCAATTCTAAATCAGATATCTGTATTGCCAGATTCTGGGAGTAGGCTTGTAGGTGAGCATGATCCACAGCTAGGTCCTCTTGTTTACGTTCCAAAGTTTCAGTGCACTCTCCCAACGCTCCAATTTCTCTGCGGAGTTCAGCCGTGGAGCCTTTAATTTCCTTAGTTAATGTCTCCTGGAGGAGGTTCATTCGTCTGGATAGGACATCCACAATGTTTGCAGATAGAGTGTCTGGTATAGGAGATTGAGAGTCAATGCTGCCCTCAGATTCACTACCCTCCAATGTAGACGCAGATTCCCTGTACATTTGGGATTTTCCAGCATGGTGGTTTTTAAAGTGATCTGCTACAGTTTTCCCAGTTGGGTGAGATGATTTGGATTTTCTTTTGGAAGTTTGGGACATGTTTGTAAGCTTATTTCTTCAACTAGATCAGTGCGTTTGGATACTAGCTCTTTAGGGTAAAGTATATTGAGTAAGACAAAGGTGAAGGGAGTGATACTAAAGTCCCCCTGACGTCAATCTTAGCTTAGGCAGCCATATTCAGCAGAGTGTTTTATAACTAGGGCGAAATTTAAGGACCTGGCCCTGGGTACCGGCAAATCTTGAGCTGTCTTCTGTAGGGGTGAGCACCGTGAGATTTTCAACAAACACTCTCTCCAGGGGGTTTGCCCTCACTTGGCCAGTACGGAAAAGGGGAGATGAGGATATGACCTGCTGTATCTGTGTTCAGCAGGAAATGGTTGGGGAGAGTGTCTGGGGGTGCTATAGGAATAGGGGTTCAGTTCACAGCACCTGCTGGGTAATGATGTATACAGGAGTATGTGTCACTCCAATATCTTGTAGATTAGACAGTTCACATCTGTGATCAAATAACTTTTACATTAGTATACCTGTAGAGGGAAGGTCAAAATTAATTTACACTTTAAACATTTCAACCTAAGAATGTAGCCTACTAGGAAGCAAATAGTAGCCAACATTTTATCCTGTAGGGAGAAAGGTAGGTTAGGACACTCCACTCTGAGCCAAGGCTGCAGAGGCACATAAGCTGACGCAGCAGCTCAGAAAAAAAGAGAACTATATTGCCAAGGCGTTATTCTTTCATACAAGAGATGGAGTCAGATTGAAATCTTAATACCAGATTGCCCCTCAGGCAAAGCCTATGAGCACAGATGTAGGCTAGAATGTTTTCTGACAAAAGTGTTCCAAAAAGTGGATCAGTGGTTTCTTAGTGCTCAAATATTGCCGTTTCCATGTTTAATCCTGTAGTGGAGCGGTTATTGATTAGATTTAGAGTTCAGGTATTGTAGCGGGGCCTAACTTTGCAGAGGTATGTGTGTTAACAGAGAGTCTGCAAAAATTCTTGGCTGTAAATAGTGTAGGAGCTCCTGTTTAAAGTAATGAAGTGTCTCCTAGAATAGCTTCACTATCAGGCCAGCAGTTACACAGCGAGAAATCCAGATGCACACTAAATAGCACTATTCCTGGGCAATATAGATGTGACTAACTTTAAGTAAAGATATCCTTGTGAAGTGCACAGACTGATGGTCACAATGTTATCTTGTACTGCTGGTGTTGTTATAAGGACTCTTTTGTTATAATCTGCCAGTGAGAAGGGGATTGCTTATTGTATATGTTCAAGTCAATTATACTGACCTTCAGAGTGCATATATTCCCAATACCACAGCGTAAAGACTCAAGCTGCACCACGCTGTGTTACTTTCAGTTGCGCAGCATAAAATGGGAGAGAAATGGTGATTCGCGCCAAAATCGTTGTTCCCTGTTGCAGCTGTGAAAATGTCACTAAGGCACTATTGGGCTGTTGGTGTAACTGGTGGGCTAAAGGGCCCTATATCATGTGAGTACGGGGCTTATTTTTGTGTAAAATGTGACTCACTCTGATCCGGAGATGTGGCTTAGAACCGGTCCTTTGAAGTAGCTCCACAGGTCTGTACTCGGCGCCTCGCAGCACACCGCACACCTTTTGATAGCAGTGTAGACTCCGGAGCAGATCCCCGACCCTCCGGAGTGATGTGGGTGTAGTGTGCTTGAGCAGGAGAGACCAGGTAGCGATAGGCGTGCGGACTTCACTGTGAGACCAAAAGCTCCGGTCTTTCTGCAAAATAGAGTTGAGAATTTAAGCGCAGTACCCCCTATCTGCATAGAATCACCTCCAGCTGTGTACCGGAACAATTTAGGGTAAAAGGAGAACTTTTTAAAAGTAAAAAAAAGGTTTAGTTAGACGGTTTAGCAGAGGAGCTCTGTAATAGTGTGTCTGCTTTGCACGGCAGTTAGCTCCGCCCCCCCTTTTTTATTTTTTGTTATTAGATACTTTGTAATTTTAGAGTAGTGTTAGAATTTTTTAATGTGTAGTTTAATTTTATTTAATTGGTAGTTAGTTTAATTTTAGCTTGATAATTATAATAGTTTAATTGTTAGTTTAAATTTAGTTATTTTAATTTGACAGGTACGTTTTAATTTAATTTAAGATAGGTAAATTGTAATTTTAACATAAAGTTAGGGGGGCGTTAGGTTTAGGGGTTACTAGTTTAAATTAGTTTATTGCGATTTGGGGGCTTTCGGTTTAGGGGTTAATAATTTACTTTAGTATATTTTGTCGTGGGGTACTTGCGGTTTAGGGGTTAATAGGTTTATTATAGTGACGGCGGTGTAGGGCTTAATAACTTTAGTACAGTGGGGGCAATGTGGGCGGATGGCAGATTAGGGGTTAATAATATTTAAATAGTGTTTGCAATGTGGAAGGGTGGCGGTTTAGTGGTTAATAATTATTTTTAGTGGCGGCGATGTCAGAAGCGGCAGATTAGGGGTTAATAAGTTTAATATAGTATTTGCGATGCGGGAGGGCCTTGGTTTAGGGGTTAATAGGTGGTTTATGGGTGTTTAGTGTACTGTGTAGCAGTTTAGTTATGAGTTTTATGTAACAGTTTTGTAGCGTAAAACTCATAACTACTGCTTTTAGATTGCGAAATGGATCTTGTTGGTATCGGCTGTAACAAAGGTTTTTTAGCCTCACCGCAAAACTCGTAATGGCAGCTCTATGGAAGTCCCATGAAAAAAACAAATTTTTACATGTGTTGGACTGACGTTGCATTACAGGCTAAAATGTTTGCGGTACAGCTATACCGACAAGACTTGTAATGGCTGCAGTGCTGTTTTAACGCTGAAATGGCCATTTTTTCAGCGTTAAAACACGAACGCACAACTCGTAATTTAGGTGTTTGTGCATTATTTTTTGATAGGGGTCTGGTATATTACAGTTAAAGAGACATGAAACTAATACTTTTCTTTCATGATTCAATGAAAGTATACAATTTAAACATCTTTCTAATTTACTTCAATTATCAAATTTTCTTTGTTCCTTTAGTATCTTTTGTTGGAAAGCAGGGACATAAGCTCAGGAGCGTGCATGTGTCTGAAGCAGTTTTGCAAGAATGTTATTTATTTGTAAGAGCACTAGACGGCAGCACAATTTCCTGCAAGAAATATTTGTTGTTTTATATTCATTTAAGTGTCAGTTTATTTGGGGTTAATAATAGTTAGAGGCTGCTGTGGTTAGGGTTAATTGGGGTTGTGGAGTAATGTAGTAAATTTTAATAGCCATTCAAGTGCCAGAGCAGTAGCTTCTTTTATATTTTAAAGGCACGTAGACAGAAATTTTGTAAAGCTTATGTTTACTAAAGCCTATCTTTACACCACAATAGGCAAAAATTGACAAGTGGTTTTACAAATAAAAACAAGAAAACCGGGGGGCGTGTCCGTGCAGTGTTCTGAATAGGACGCATTTTCTGTGGGCTCCAACGGATTCTTAATAATCCGCTGATTATTAATATTGAACAGCAAAGATAAGATCACTTTTACAGAATATTCCACAGTTCTGGCAGCTGGGATCCAAAATTGTTTATTCTGGCTGTTTTCATGATATTGGGGACTCAGATCGGAGCAAAGCCTAAGGCGGCGGCCTACTTTTAGGTATACACCTCCCCCCCCGGGAAGAGCCGGGTCATCAGTGCGGTCGAAAACCCGACTTACTGAATCTCTTCACTATCTTTTTCTAACTGGATAACAAGGGAGATCATTCTCTACACATCGGGAAACCTACAAACAGAAAGGTTGTGTACAGCGCTATTTGTAATATCCCTAAAAATAACCTGCATCAAGGAATCAGAGTTCCACTGCTACTCTGCTTCATACTCTGAGAAAATAGAGAGACTCTTTGAAAAACTAATCCAAAAGGCTCCTTACGATTTTTTATTAAGCAGGATATGCCCAAAGAATATACCGAGCATCCCTCGAGACAGTCTTCCTGAACCTGCCAGCCAAGAAGGCGTTAAACCTATGACGCACCCGGCATCAAAAGCAGAGGCATGCGATTATGGAGATTCAGAGAAATTGGCGGTTTTTGTATCCACCTCTGACATCACATTTACCAAAGCGAAAGGAACAGTAACCGGGAGCCCTGACGCTGGAGACCGATACCTGGCACCAACTGATCTTCACATACCGGCACCGGCGGGACCGCAAACCAGGACTCAGCAAGCAGTTCCATACCGGAGATATGTCGAGCAGCTAGAGGAGAAAGGTAGGGGCTCCCAGATAAATTGCCCCAGTAGGGGCCGCGGAAGGGCTGTACCACTGGCAGTTGTATGGAAAACGGAGACATTGCAGCTTCAACCAGCGGCATGCTCTGCTGCCCCGCAAGGTACTTTTGCATATCTCATTGCCCCTCATAGGCCTCCTCCGGTGAGATTTAGTCCATGTGGCACGGCATGGAGCAAAGCCCAAAATACAACATGGTCGGCACTGGAGGGGGATATATTAGGTCTGCCTATGCAAAGTGCGGAGAGACGACCATTGCGGTTACCATTGGATAGAAAATTTGACTATGCTGAACGTTCCTCCTGCATTAAACTTACATTTGCAACTAAGACCCCCTGGCAGTCTTTTTACATAACTCCCAAAGGGTTCAGGCTCTGCTCTCATGAGATAATACCCTTTCCCCACAGAGACGAAGGATAACCTATAGACACCCTCATTAGACAGTGAACAAACTGCCCTGCAATCTAAATGTTTTGTTGTAGGCAATTATCAACAGGACTGTTTTGAGTAGATTTAGATGTAATGTTTTCCTGATAATGTTCAGTATTATATCGCTTTGTACCACATAGATAAGACTGGGGCAAAACTGTATAATGGCAGCACAGTATGTGATGAATCTTGTGTTTTTTGAGTATGTTTTGCATAGGCTACAGATAATATCTGGGAGGAGCTCCTTTTTCAAAGGTTATTACAACATGGGTTGCCTTTTGAAAATATTAGTTACACACAGAAAAGATACCATGCGTAGAGCATCTAGGGCTGCAAACAAAATTAAACACTGACGCGGCTTTCGGCCGGAGCTGCGGACAAGGAGACAAACCACAAGTTTAATCTTTTATAACTTGGATGCAGCTCAGGACACCCAATATAGATGACATCACAAATTCATAACAGGCACATAGTAAACACATCGTGTTTTATTTACCCTTTATTTACCCTTACAAAGAAGCTGTCACCGTACCACCATCAAGATACCGCCAAAGCTTAGTGACATACATCACACTCAAACAAAATCAACTATGAATCTAGGATAAATACCCTATAGCCACTAATTGCCCCCTCACTTTATAGGCAAACTACTACCACACAACAACACATATGCCTTCCCAGCCAGGTATACAAGCAAATCCCTTACAAGGTTTAATGTTAATTAGGTTAACCCCAACACCAGCATATCTGAAGTTCTTTTTAGTTATGGGATCCAAGAGAGGTCCCCACAGCTGGGGTATAGATAGAGCGATCCTTAAGTTTAGTCCACTTGTCCTGTTCAACCAACATCTCATTAGGTCCTCATCTATCTTTTCTTAAGCGTATCTTATAGATTGATAAAAGTCATGACCTGTTGGATAAATGGACTCACAGCAAAAGCATGTGGTTTTATTATACAATCAGCAAATATGCAACAAACTTTTACTTGTCTATGTGTTATATGATATGTTAATCTTATACATGCTGTAAAATATCAATTCTTTTAATAAAGCTCTTTTGAAAATAAAAAAAAAACAAAAAAAAAAAAAAACAAGAAAACCAAGAGAACATTCTAGAAAAAATTAACATGTACTTAATCAGTAAATATTGCAACCACATAGTTTTTCCAGCCAACCAAACTGTGCTCTTTAAAAAAAAAACAACTGTGTAAGCAAAATGGACTGAATAAAATGCAAATATATGGCTAGATAACGAGTAGCGCTCTGTCTTAACATGCACCCATAAAGGTTCAAATTTGCCCGTTTACCTGCGCACGTTAAATAACCAGCCATTACAAGTGGCTGGTTAATGCTACTGCATTCACTTTGCGCTAAGCTCAATTAACCAGAGGTCACACCTCTAGTTAATGAAAGAAAGTTGCCTCAACTGTCCCCAAAATAAAGAGGACAGTACAGTAACATCAAATAAATATATGACCTTTATTTTTTTTAAAACAATTGTACAAAGCAGTTTTTAAGGGGTTAAAGTGATATGGGGAGTGCCTTTACATGGTAGTCAATGGGGGACTGTGTTTTCACTATAGATGTATATGTATTTGCTTATATACATATATTTATGTGTTAATATGTGTATATATACACATTTAACCACATAAATATATATGTATATAAGCATATACATATGTATTTATTTATTGCTGCCTAATGCTGAGCGATTTGCCCCTGCGCTGTGCTAGGTGGTTTGCCATGTCTGTCAGCATGAAATTGAGGCTATGGAAGCGCGCTTTCATAAGCGCTTGGCTTGCAGGAATGCGAACACCATCTCGTAATACCAGCGCACATTTACGTATGCAGTTATTAATTAGTGGAGTGCAAAAATTGTGCTCGCGTAAGCGCAATATTGTGCTTCACTCATAATCTAGCCCATAATGTTTTCTGCATGCAGTACAAAACAATAAGTTCACATAAAAGATGTAGGAGTCGATTTATTAAGCAGCAGATGCTCCATTGAAGTCCCATCGTTTCAGGTCCGCCTAAAACAGAAATTAAGAAGCAGCAGTCGTAACTTCTCCGCCATCCCGATCGGGATGATTGACGAATCATGTCCGCTCGGCCATTAATAAATATATCCCATAGAATAAATAAATAAATATAAACCTGAGACCAGAAGATACCGGTATTTATTGTCTTCTCTATAACAATGTTAATAATTCTGTAGTTTAACTTTTAGAAGCAAAAATGAAAGGGACATGAAGGATTTTATTACAAGAGCAAAGATTAATATTTTGTTTAACATAAAATAACCTGTTCTATAAAAAATGAGGATGGCAATATACAGAATAAAACTGAGTAGACACTAAGGGCCAATTTACTTTTTATAGTCAAATTTGCTTTGTTCTCTTGGTATTCTTTGTTGAGGGCTAAACCTAGGTAGGCTCAAACTCAAAGTCCTTAAAGACTTCCTCTTATCTTGTATTAGCTTTTCACAGCTAGACAGAGCTAGTTGATGTGTACCATATAGATAACATTATGGAGTTATTTATGAGTCAACACTGATTGGCTAAAATGCAAGTCTGTCAAAAGAACTAACATAAGGGGGCAGTCTGCAGAGGCTTAGATTCAAGATAATCACAAAGGTAGTATTAATACACTGATTATATAATACTGGGGAATGGGTAATAAAGGGATTATCTATCTCTTTTTAAACAATAATTTAAAAAAAAAAAAAAGACTTTCCCTTTAAATCTATAGCAGATCCAAAATGCCCACTATGTTCCCATCATCTGTTTGTGTTAACCACCATGGTAAATCACCCCTAGCTTCTAAGGGCAAATATTTGGTATCTGAATAACTTTTTCTTAGATTAGATCCTTTAGAGGGAGTGGTTATGTAAGGCAGCTGGGAATTTGTTTTAGTGAATGGGAGAAAAATGCCTTAGATTGATTACTGAAAGGAAATTAAATCTAGCTTTTGGGATTGCAATATCTATTTTTAATAGATGTTTTTCTTATGAATTGTTGACATTTGCATTGAAACAGTCCTTTTATATATATATATATATATATATATATATATATATATAAACAAATTAATTAGAAAGAGCTCTACCAAATCTAGAGAGCTAAAGCGGATTACAGGCCGCACCATGAACCACCCTCACAGTATAATTGGAAATTATATCCTAAACAGGTATGCTGAACATATACATTTTTAATAAAAACATAGCCAAAAGACACATGCTGAAAAAATGGCAATAGACAAAATACAGATTACAAGTGTAGTGCACTACTGATATATGATTCTTGCTAGCATATTCAAAGTTAGAGCCGACTCATGAGAAAGTCCATCTCTGATACCGGGCACTTGAGTGTTAAAAACACGTTCCGGTTATTGATAAACAGAATACAGTCCTTGATATCCCAGATCCTTATGTATTTATCCAGTACCGGATTATAGATAATTATGTGAGAGTCCAAGAAAGGCAATTCACTGTTGAATACTTAATTCCCAAGTGCAAGTAATACACAAAACTTCAGGGAGCAAGGCTTATTACTGCATGGCTTACCTTCGCTATCTTCACACACTCAACGGGTATTACCTGACAGGATCTCATCCGCGGTGTGGCTCACTGCGATGTATTCACATCTGATGAAGCCCTGAGTTCAGCCCGGAAAGGGGGTGGGGTGAAACGCGTAATGTTTTGAACAAGACACAGTGTGGAGGACGCCAGCATGGTGGATATGCTGTGAATCTGGCAATATCAAGTTCAAGTGTTTGAACAAGTGAAGAACTGCATTGGCCAAATACATCGCAGTGAGCTACACCGCGGATGAGATCCTGTCAGGTAATACCCGTTGAGTGTGTGAAGATAGCGAAGGTAAGCCATGCAGTAATAAGCCTTGCACCCTGAAGTTTTGTGTATTACTTGCACTTGGGAATTAAGTATTCAACAGTGAATTGCCTTTCTTGGACTCTCACATCATTGTCTATAATCCGGTACCGGATAAATACATAAGGATCTGGGATATCAAGGACTGTATTCTGTTTATCAATAACCGTAGCGTGTTTTTAACACTCAAGTGCCCGGTATCAGAGATGGACTTTCTCATGAGTCGGCTCTAACTTTGAATATGCTAGCAAGAATCATATATCAGTAGTGCACTACACTTGTAATCTGTATTTTGTCTATTGCCATTTTTTCAGCATGTGTCTTTTGGCTATGTTTTTATTAAAAATGTATATGTTCAGCATACCTGTTTAGGATATAATTTCCAATGATACTGTGAGGGTGGTTCATGGTGCGGCCTTAATCCACTTTAGCTCTCTAGATTTGGTAGAGCTCTTTCTAATTAATTTGTTTATATGCATTTAGGATTGCCAGCACATAACTCAATACCCATATAATATCTGAGTGCCCCCTACCCCAAGTAGCAAAATATATATATATACAGAATATATATATATATATATATATATATATATATGTGTGTGTGTGTGTGTATATATATATATAAAAATAACTTGTGTAGTAATAGTTATATAGCAGGAGAAATGAGTAATTAAAGGAATAGTCAACACCAGAATTTTTGTTGTTTTAAAACATAGATAATCCCTTAATTACCCATTCCCCATTTTTGCATAACCATCACAGTTATAATAATACACGTTTTACCTCTGTAATAACCTTGTATCTAAGCCTCTGCAGACTGCCCCCTTATTTCAGTTCTTTTGACAGACTTGTATTTTAGCCAATCAGTGCTCATTCCTCTGTAAATTCACGTGCATGAGCTTAATGTTATCTATATGAAACACATGAACTAAATCCCTCTAGTGGGTAAAAACTGTCAAAATGAAGTCAGATTAGAGGCGGCCTTCAAGGTCTAAGAAATTAGCATGTGATCCTCCTAGGTTTAGCTTTCAACTAAGAATACCAAGAGAACAAAGCAAAATTGGTGATAAAAGTAAATTGGAAAGTTGTTTAAAATTACATGCCCTACCTGAATCATGAAAGTTTATTTTGGATTGGACTGTCCCTTTAAGGGATTATCTATATTTTAAAACAACAAAATATCTAGTGTTGACTGCCCCTTTAACAATTTTGTTAAATATCTAGTTATTTTAACCAGTAGACTGCACATTTTAATTATTTTTGTATGATTTTAATTTTTCTATCATTGGCCAAATAAAAGTAAAATATCTGAAATGTTAATTGAAACTGAGTACATTTAAAAGTTAAATTCATGGTATGTGAACTGCCTCTTTATTACAAGGTTATGTTTTCGTAAATGATGACATTAGATGTTTTTATATGTGTAATACTAGTTATGTTTGTTAAATAAAAGCTTAATTAGTTAACAAAATAAAAATAATTACTACTACCCATTAATTTTGGGGAGAAATAAATTTGAGTAAAGGGAAGATGTTCTTGCTGAAATTCTTCAATTTGAGTTAAATTGGAGAAAAAAGGAACTTGCAAACCATTTGTGGCTAAAATGTTTATTGAAGGATGTCTTAGCATGTATGAAAAGCTTCTCCAGAATTGTTACCCTGAGCATAAGGGTCCAATCTGGTAATTGGCAAGTAAGTTTAGAATATTTATTTTGTAAATATGATGAACACAATAGATTAATAGGATTTATTTTTCATGCTTTCATCACAAGAGCTACATTGAACATTTTAATTTCTTGTTTGTGGCCTTTTTTCAAATTGGCTTCATTCAAAAGATTCCTTATCAATGTTCTATCAGCTCTTGTGGTTGCGGCTAAATCATTGGGATGTATGTGACTATTTTTCTTGAGGATATTAAGGCCTTGTCAGCAGTTTTGGTCTCTTATCATATTTCCGGGTTTAAATGGGATATTTTTACTTTTTCTTGTCTAATCAGTCTATTCTAGTTACAAACTTAGGGGCTGAATTATCAAAGTGCCAGCAGACATGATCCGCTGTAGCGTATCATGTCCGCCGCACATCGATAAATGCTGACAGCATACACTGTCGGCATTTATAATTGCACAAGTATTTCTTGTGAAATGTTTGTGCAATGCCGCCCCCTGCACCTTTGCGGCCATTCCTCCGCTAGCACAGTATGTCAATCAACCAGATCGTATCCAATCGGGCTGATTGCTGTCTGCCGCCTCAGATGTGATGGACGATTTATGGAGCAGCAGTCTTAAGTCTGCTGCTACTTAACTCTTGTTTCCGGCGAGCCTAAAGGCTCCCGCAGAAATAGATGCATACGGATGCATTCGGGCCTTGCTAAATCTGCCCCTAAGGATAATTTCTAAGGATATTTTTGGGTACTATTCAATCAAGAATATTTCTTCATTACTCAATAATGTTAAGCAGCCAGGGAATTTAAACATGGCTTTCTATGGTTGTTCTTTGATTAATTGCATGATTGGTAATTGGTAAGCCATAGAAAATATTCCTAGGAGGTGGTAGTGGTGGGGACCCAGGACAACTGAGGACACTGACTAAGCTTTCATTGTTTTTTTAAAAGATACATTTGAGATATATTTTTTTAGAATAAATTAAAATTAAATTTCAAGGCTTATTGTAGTTTCATGCTTGTAGGTTTATGGTCCTATAAATCTGCACAGCCAACTGGTGAATTAGTTGGTCTGGTCTGAGTCCAAGGAGGGGATTATTTATCACACAGAGAACTAGGTTTTTAGTTTTGTGAGTGGTTTTGATTTGCAGTGTTACAGTTTTGATATTATTTCGATAGATTTGTCATCGTATAAATACACATTTAGAGAATGTAATCTATTTTGCTTAGTATAACCTGTTGGTGCTATTTTTTGTTTCAATAGTTCTCTTCTGTATATCTACTAATGCTGTTAGTAAAATTTGCATTTAGAGAATGTAATCTATTTTGCTTAGTATAACCTGTTGGTAAAATTACATTTAGAGAATGTAATCTATTTTACTTAGTATAACCTGTTGGTGCTATTTTTTGTTTCAATATTTCTCTTCTGTATATCTACTAATGCTGTTAGTAAAATTTGCTCTGTATCTTGTGAATCAGAGATTACTAAAACAAACCAATGTTTTTTCAATACTGAAGCTCAAAAATAGGCATCAATATTGACTACTGAAAATGGCTTTGACCCATTTCTAGTTTGAGTGTATACTTTAATGGAAAATTAAATACAGTAGAATTGCATCATTAACAAGATCACTTACTTTGACTTTCAAATAAGCTTTACCTTTTGTTTCTGACAAATTTATTTTTTCCAATTTGCCAGCCATCAGCCATTCACAGACTAGTACACTGTGAATTTGTGCACATGCTCAGTAGGAGCTGGTGCCTCAGAATGTGTGCATATAAAAAAGACTGTGCAAAATTTGAAGTAATTTGTAAATCCTCATAAAACTGCATGCTGTGAGTCATGACAGTTCAATTTTGACTTTAGCCTCCCTTTAAACAAAATACACTAAACACCTTTTTCTATATAGTCTAATTATTAATTTATCTGTATCACATTATCAACAAAGCCACATGCTTATTGATATCATTATCATGATCTTTGGAATGATAATTGGGGATGCCATCTAGATGTCACTGCACATTTTAGAAGCGAGAATTAAATACATTTATTTGTTATGTATCTTATTTTTTCAGTAACTGTATAATTAAGAGAATAAAGAGTGGGTACGTTGAAAGCTTGCAAAGCTGACACAGTTGTTATTAATTACGTTTCAAAAACATACAAAAAACCTATGAGAAAATATTGATCTAAATGTATGTCATATAAGAGCAAAAATGTAATAAAAATAAATAATTGGAAAGCGAGAACAATGCAGTCATCACACCATTATTCTAAAATAGGGAGAGAGAGATTTCTATCCAATCAAATGCAAGCTCTTTCATAATCAGCAGTTGTGTGGTCTTTAACAAAATAGACAGCGGTCATTTATTGTTCATCACACCCAGAACTTTGTGCATTGGCTGGACTCAAGTCTAGATGAAGTGCAAGATTAATTTAAACTCACTACTTAACAGGCAAGTGTGAGAGCCATAAAGATTGTATGTATTAGGCAGCGGATGCTGCTGTTGAGCCTTTGTGGTCAGGCTCACTCATGCAAGTTTTCTTTCTTCAAATTAAGAAGCAGCAGTCATCCGACCACTGCTATTTACCCTGTCTACCACCTCTGGGTTAAAACACCCTGTACTGTACATTAAGTACAGTCTGATTGTAATATTAGAAATATACCAAATTATTTAGAAATATACCAAATTATTCTGCAGTAGTAGAAATATACCAAAGTAAGTTCACACTGAACTATATATTTCTTTTTATAATTGAAATGGGCTAACAATATCTATACTTTTTATGAAGAAATAAATTATTACAGAAAAGTTTTATAATGTAATACCTCATTAAAATGTGAGATTTAAAATTCAACATTCCTTTCTGTTCAACAATTTATTTTATAAAGACATTTTTCTAATATCACATTTCATATGTTCAATTCCCATGAATGCTAATTTGGCAGGATCACAGTTATAAACTTCTAAGACATGTTCTAAATGAAAAAGAAAAAGCAACAAGAAAGAGGCGCCAATGGTGCAGATCAATGGAGATTTTTGGTCTAACATACGTGTGTGAACACTAGGTACTCACAATATGAGAAGGCACTCAGTTGTGCCGGTGGATACAGGCTGGGTTTTAACAGCAATCCAGCTGGCTGAACTAGGAAGCCGCTCTCTATCAGCATCCAGTAGGAGGAAATCTAAAAAGTATAAGCAGGGATAGAGGCGCCAATGGTGCAGGTAAATGGTGGTACAGATAGCAGTAATAGCCCAGTATACACAGGGTACTCACATTTATGGAAGGCACTCACTTGTACCTATAGAGACGGGCTGGATTTTAGCAGCAATCCAGCTAGCTGGTCCAGGGTGAGCTGGCTGGTTCGTGGGTGTTAGAGTGCAGATACTCTAAAGTAGCATAGCAAGGCAGTACCATATATAACACTGCGAGTGGATTTATATAAAAAATGAATTTATTTAAAATGTATAAAAAAGTTTGCCACTCATGACAGTGTTTAAAGAAATAAATGGTACACTTTAGAGTATCTGCACTCTAACACCCACGAACCAGCCAGCTCACCCTGGACCAGCTAGCTGGATTGCTGCTAAAATCCAGCCCGTCTCTATAGGTACAAGTGAGTGCCTTCCATAAATGTGAGTACCCTGTGTATACTGGGCTATTACTGCTATCTGTACCACCATTTACCTGCACCATTGGCGCCTCTATCCCTGCTTATACTTTTTAAATGAAAAAGAATGTTCCTTGTTGAAGTTTAATGCAGTTTTATTTCTTCTATACTCCCTTTTTTAGTTGTTTTTTTTTTTTAAAAAAAAATCTTACTTGAAAAGGATATTTCCACCCATATTGAAAAAAATGGTGTAAAAAAAAAAAACTAAAGATGATCCATAATGATGTTTCTATTGTTGCTATTAAAGTATCAATCTCTTTTTCCTTGAATCTTGTGGTCATCACTAGGTGCCATCATCAAAATAAAATCTGTTTTTGTGGCATCAACCATTTTGCCTAGATTATGTAGCCTCCATATTACTCTGCCAATACTATAAGTATTTAAATGTCTAACACAGGTATAATCAATCAAAATGGATATTATTTTTTCTTGTTTGTTAATGTGGTGAGGTAGTTCATTATGTATCTAAACTAGAATTCAGTTTGTAGTTGTAAATGTTCCCAAATTCCCATAATTCTAACGTGTGCATTCAGAGGATTTGGAAAACCTCCGAATGCAGAAGAAGGCCGGCTATTTTAGGAGCCAAATTTATACTTGTGAAACAGCAACACACTAGAATCTGCAAATCCTGATTTTAGTGTGTTGCTGTTTCAAAAGTTCTCATTCCCACCAGGAAGTTGCAAGAGGATCACCCACAGCAGAGCTGCTATATAGCTCCTCCCCTCACTGCCATATCCAGTCATTCGACCGAAAACAAGCTGAGAAAGGAGGAACCATAGGGTGCAGTGGTTACTGTAGTTTAAATTTAAAAATTACCTGCCTTAAAATGACAGGGCGGGCCGTGGACTGGATACACCACAAGAGAAATAAATTTATCAGGTAAGCATAAATTGTGTTTTCTCTTGTAAGGTGTATCCAGTCCATGGATCATCCATTACTTGTGTGCTACCAATACCAAAGCTAAAGTACACGGATGAAGGGAGGGACAAGGCAGGAACTTAAATGGAAGGAACCACTGCCCGTAAAACCTTTCTCCCAAATATAGCCTCCGAAGAAGCAAAAGTATCAAATTTGTAAAATTTTGAAAAAATATGAAGCGAAGACCAAGTCGTCGCCTTGCAAATCTGATCAAAAGAAGCCTCATTTTTAAAGGCCCAAGTGGAAGCCACAGCTCTAGTGGAATGAGCTGTAATCCTTTCAGGAGGCTGCTGTCCAGCAGTCTCATAGGCTAAGCGGATTAAGCTTCTTAGTCAAAAAGAAAAAGAGGTTGCCGAACCCTTTTGACCTCTCCTCTGTCCAGAGTAGACAACAAACAAAGCAGATGTTTGACAAAAATCTTTAGTAGCTTGTAAGTAAAACTTTAAAGCACGGACCACGTCCAGATTGTGTAACACAAGGATGGAACAACAATCTCTTGATTGATATTCTTGTTAGATACCAACTTAGGTAAGAACCCAGGTTTGGTACGCAGGACTACCTTATCCGTATGAAAAATCAGATAAGGAGAATCATATTGTAAGGCAGATAGCTTAGAGACTCTACGAGCCGAGGAAATAGCTACCAAAAAAAAAAAAAAAAGGACTTTCCAAGATAAAAGCTCGATATCTATGGAATGAAGAGGTTCAAACGGAACTCCTTGAAGAACCTTAAGAACCAAGTTTAAGCTCCATAGTGGAGCAACAGGTTTAAACACAGGCTTGATTCTAACTAAAGCCTGACAAAATGCCTGAACGTCTGGAACATCTGCCAGATGCTTAACTAGCTGACAATCCTTTTTCCAAACCTTCTTGGAGAAAAGATAATATCCTAGCAATCCTGACCTTACTCCATGAGTAACCCTTGGATTCACACCAATAAAGATATCTACGCCATACCTTATGGTACATTTTCCTGGTGACAGGCTTTCGTGCCTGTCTTAAGGTATCAATAACTGACTCGGAGAAGCCACGCTTTGATAAAATCAAGTGTTCAATCTCCAGGCAGTCAGCCTCAGAGAAATTAGATTTGGATGGTTGAAAGGACCCTGAAGTAGAAGGTCCTGTTTCAGAGGCAGAGACCATAGTGGAAAGGATGACATGTCCACTAGATCTGCATACCAGGTCCTGCGTGGCCACGCAGGTGCTATCAGAATCACCGATGCTCTCTCCTGCTTGATCTTGGCAATCAGTCGAGGGAGCAGAGGAAACAGTGGAAACACATAAGCCAGGTTGAAAGACCAGGGCGCTGCTAGAGCATCTATCAGTGTCGCCTTGGGATCCCTGGACCTGGATCCGTAACACGGAAGCTTGGCGTTCTGGCGAGACGCCATGAGATCCAGTTCTGGTTTGCCCCAACGATGAATCAGTTGTGCAAATACCTCTGGATGGAGTTCCCACTCTCCCAGATGAAAAGTCTGACGACTTAGAAAATCCGCCTCCCAGTGCTCTACACCTGGGATATGGATAGCTGATAGGTGGCAAGAGTGAATCTCTGCCCAGCGAATTATTTTTGAAACTTCTAACATCGCTAGGGAACTTTTCGTTCCCCCTTGATGGTTGATGTAAGCTACAGTCGTGATGTTGTCCGACTGAAATCTGATGTACCTCAGAGTTGCTAACTGAGGCCAAGCCTGAAGAGCCTTGAATATCGCTCTTAGTTCCAGAATATTTATTGGAAGGAGAGACTCCTCCTGAGTCCACGATCCCTGAGCCTTCAGGGAGTTTCAGACTGCACCCCAACCTAGAAGGCTGGCATCTGTCGTAACAATTGTCCAATCAGGCCTGCGAAAGGTCATACCTTTGGACAGATGGACCCGAGATAGCCACCAGAGAAGAGAATCCCTGGTCTCTTGGTCCAGATTCAGTTGAGGGGACAAATCTGTGTAATCCCCGTTCCACTGACTGAGCATGCATAGTTGCATTGGTCTGAGATGTAAGCGTGCAAACGGCACTATGTCCATTGCCGCTACCATTAAGCCGATTACTTCCATACACTGAACCACCGAAGGGCGCGGAATGGAATGAAGAACCCGGCAGGAATTTAGAAGCTTTGATAACCTTTCTACAGAATCTATCAGAGTCCCTAGAAAAGAAACTCTTGTGAGTGGGGATAGAGAACTCTTTTCCTCGTTCACTTTCCACCCATGCGACCTCAGAAATGCCAGTACTACGTCCATATGAGACTTGGCAATTTGGAAGTTTGACGCCTGTATCAGGATGTTGTCTAAATAAGGGGCTACTGCTATGCCCCGTGGCCTTAGGACCGTCATAAGCGAACCTAGAACCTTTGAAAAGATTCTTGGGGCTGTAGCTAATCCCAAGGGAAGAGCTACAACTGGTAATGCCTGTCTTGAAAGGCAAACCTGAGAAACCGATGATGATCTTTGTGTATCGGAATGTGAAGATAAGCATCCTTTAGATCCACTGTAGTCATATATTGACCCTCCTGGATCAGTGGTAGGATGGTACAAATAGTTTCCATCTTGAACGACTGAACTTTGAGGAATTTGTTTAAGAACTTTAGATCCAAAATTGGTCTGAAGGTTCCCTCTTTTTTGGGAACCACAACAGATTTGAGTAAAAACCCTGTCCCTGTTCCTCCTTTGGAACTGGATGGATCACTCCCATAACTAGGAGGTCTCGTACACAGTGTAAGAATGCCTCTCTCTTTATCTGGTGTGCAGATAATTGTGAAAGGTGAAATCTCCCTTTTGGGGGGGAAGCTTTGAAGTCTAGAAGATATCCCTGGGATATAATTTCCAACGCCCAGGGATCCTGAACATCTCTTGCCCACGCCTGGGCGAAGAGTGAAAGTCTGCCCCCTACTAGATCCGTTCCCGGATAGGGGGCCGTTCCTTCATGCTGTCTAAGAGGCAGCAGCAGGCTTTTTTAGCTGCTTACCTTTTTTCCAGGTCAGGTTTGGTCTCCAGTCTTGGATTGAGCAAAAGTTCCCTCTTGTTTATTATTAGAGGAAGTTGATGCCGCACCTGCCTTGAAGTTTTGAAAATTAGACTGTTTGGCCCTAGATTTGGACCTTTCCTGAGGAAGGGCATGACCTTTCCTCCAGTGATATCAGCAATAATCTCCTTCAACCAGGCCCGAATAGGGTCTGCCCCTTGAAGGGAATGTTAAGTAGCTTAGATTTTGAAGTCATGTCAGCTGACCATGATCTAACCCATAGCGCTCTGCGCGCCTGTATAGCAAAACCAGAATTCTTAGCCGTTAGTTTAGTCAAATGAACAATGGCATCAGAATAAAAGAATTGGCTAGCTTAAGTGCTCTAAGTTTGCCAAGTATGTCATCCAATGGAGTCGCTACCTGTAAAGCCTCTTCCAGAGACTCAAACCAGTACGCCGCAGCAGCAGTGACAGGGGCAATGCATGCAAGGGGCTGTAGGATATATACTTGTTGAATAAATATTTTCTTAAGGTAACCTCTAAGTTTTTATCCATTGGATCTAAAAAAGCACAACTGTCCTCGACAGGGATAGTAGTACGCTTTACTAGAGTAGAAACTGCTCCCTCCACCTTAGGGACTGTCTGCCATAAGTCCCGTGTGGTGGTGTCTATTGGAAACATTTTTCTAAAAATAGGAGGGGAAGAGTACGGCACACCTGGTCTATCCCATTCCTTATTAATAATTTCTGTAAACCTTTTATGTATTTGGAAAAACATCAGTACACACCGGCACTGCATAGTATTTATCCTGTCTACACAATTTCTCTGGCACTGCAATGGTTTCACAGTCATTCAGAGCAGCTAAAACCTCCCTAAGCAACACACGGAGGTGTTCAAGCTTAAATTTAAATGTAGAAATATTAGAATCAGGTATCTTTCCTGAGTCATTAACATCACCCACTGACTGAAGCTCTCTTTCCTCAGCTTCTGCATATTGTGAGGCAGTATCAGACATGGTTCTTAAAGCGTCAGTATGCTCTGCATTTTGTCTCACCCCAGAGCTATCTCGCTTACCTCTAAGTTCAGGTAGTCTGGCTAATACCGCTGACAGTGTATTATCCATGACTGCCGCCATGTCTTGTAAAGTAAACGCTATGGGCGCCCTAGATGTACTTGGCGCCATTTGAGCGTGAGTCCCTTAAGCAGGAGTCAAAGGGTCTGACACGTGGGGAAAGTTAGTCGGCATACCTTCCCCCTCATCAGATTCCTCTGGTGATAAATTTTTTAAAGACAGAAAATGATCTTTATTGCATAAAATGAAATCAGTACATTTAGTACACATTCTAAGAGGGGGTTCCACCATGGCTTTTAAACATAATAAACAAGGAGTTTCTTCTATGTCAGACATGTTTATACAGACTAGCAATGAGACTAGCAAGCTTGGAAAACACTTTAAATCAAGTTAACAAGCAAATATAAAAAACGGCCTTTAAGAGAAACAAATTTTGTCAGAATTTGAAAAACAGTGGAAAAATGCAGTAAATCAAACAAAATTTTTACAGTGTGTATAATAGGCTAACAGTGCATTGCACCCACTTGCAAATGGATGATTAACCCCTTAGTTCAAAAAATGGATAAAAAAAACGAAATAGACGTTTTTTAACAGTCATAACCAACTGCCACAGCAAGCTGTGGCCCTACCTTCCCCAATAAACGACTTTGGAAAGCCTTTCGGCCCTTTAGAGATGTCCTATAGCATTCAGAGGGTCTTTGAGGGAAGCTGGATGTCACAGTTTATAATTTTAACTGCACCAACTGTAACTTTTATAATACAACAGTGGAAAGCCTCAGGAAACTGTTTCTAGTCAAAATTTAAGCCAGCCATGTGGAAAAAACTAGGCCCCAATAAAGTTTTATCACCAAAGCATATATAAAAATGATGAAACATGCCAGCAAACGTTTTATATTGCAATATCGTAAGAGTATTACCCCTGGGAGTAAGCATGATACCAGTCGTTATTAAATCACTGTATTCAGGCTTAACTTACATTAATCCGGTATCAGCAGCATTTTCTAGTGTTTTCCATCTCTAGAAAAAATTATAACTGCACATACCTGATAGCAGAATAAACTGCACGCCATTCTCTCGCTGAAGTTACCTCATCTGTGTAATCCCCTCAGACATATGTGAGAACAGCAATGGATCTTAGTTACAACCTGCTAAGATCATAGAAACCTCAGGCAGATTCTTCTTCTATTTACTGCCAGAGATAAAATAGCACAACTCCGGTACTATTTAAAAATAACAAACTTTTGATTGAAGAAAATAAACTAGCTATATTTAACCACTCTCTCCTACAACGTTGCAAGAGAATGACTGGGTTGCAAGAGAATGACTGGGTATGGCAGTGAGGGGAGGAGCTATATAGCAGCTCTGCTGTGGGTGATCCTCTTGCAACTTCCTGTTGGGAATGAGAATATCCCACAAGTAATGGATGATCCGTGGACTGGATACACCTTATAAGAGAAAAGGGGTTTTCAGATGTGCTGTCCAACCTCTTCTGAAGAAGTACAAAGAAACGGGCAATGCTGAGGAACTTAGAGCAGTGGTCAGCTAAGTTTTCTGGATTACCTTGGTAAGGAGCAGGTAAAATAACCATGTTTACTAACCAGCTGATTATTTCACCTGTGCCCCAGTTAAGATAACCTCAAAATGTGGCCTGTTAGGGAGGCCTGAGGGCAGGTTTGAAAACCAGTGCTCTAGACTGATGAGTCAAATTGTGAAATATTTGGCTGAAGCAGTTTGTTCAATGAAGGGTTGGAGACAGTTACAAGAATGAGTGTCAAGGACAACAGTAAAGCAATGTAGGGGTTCCTTGAAAGTTTGGGGCTGCATTTCTACAAATGGAGTTGGGGAGTTGCTTGTATTCCTTTACCCCTTGTTTTGCTTATTTTACATCGCTTTTATTATTAGAATTGTTCCATTTATAATTAGTTTTTTTTGGCCAATGTCTTATTGTACTAACTTATGTACAGCACGTACAGTAGGTATAGTACATATTGTTCGGTACTATGGTACTATCCGCAGTTTCATTTATAAGCAATACAAATTGCAGGCACTTTCTGGATTTCTTGAATACTTCACCATTTATTGTGCAAACAAGTGACGTTTTGGGGAATAGTGCTCCCCTTTTCAGACAAAAATGTAAACAAACAATCTTGTTTAAATAGTCCTTAGGTCCCTTCTTTCAGAAAACCGCCTTCAGGGTTGCCTAGTAACCAAAAATGTGCTACCACAGTCATATAACAAAAGTAAAAAAATAATGTAAACAATACAAAATCACATTTCTATCCTATGCTGTGTAACTTCCCAAGTGATTCATGTGAACATGTTACTTAACATACCTTATTCAAATGCCTATAGCGTGATGTGAACATTTATAAGGATCCTTGAACACTTAACGCTGCCCGTATGACTGCAAGTTCTTTGTCATGTGAATCATGTGACTGGGGTAAGTCACATGACCTTGAGCTTGCAGGCTACAGAGCTACACGCCATAGTGGCTGCGTTAGAGTACAATGATTCTTATGAATGTTCACATCATGCTATAGGCATTTGAATAAGGTATGTTAAGTAACATGTTTACATAGCCCTTCCCAGTCCAACATCTTTTCATATACCATATCATGTTAAAACACTTTTTTTTTTTTAAATATCGTTTTTATTAAGGAGGAAAGAAAAACGCACACATATACATTGATGTACAGGATAATAGAAATACACATTGCATACAATTACGGCCACTATATTGCCTGTTTTGTTACTTAGAGATCTTACAACATAGACATGAATAGATCATAAAAAAAGAGGGATACTTCTTATCAGTGCGATTTCCTCCTAAACATTTTCTTAACATTTTTCTATAAAACTTTTAACTAACTAACTCTAACTAACCATAACCGAAGCAGTACCAATGAGAGGTCTTGCTTGCGGTTGTGCTCTTGTTGGCTGTGGGGTGTTAAAACACTTTTTAAAAATGTCTTTCAATAATAATCATATATATTAATTTACATATGTATATATAACAGTGTAATACTTAGATATTTCTAGTGTAAGGGCAGGACCGCCATCAGGGGGTGACAGGGGTTACTACTGTCAGGGGGCCCAATGGGCCAGGGGGCCCCATGAGGCAAGAGCTAAAAAAATATTTTTTTTTTACATTTTGGCAGCCACCAGAGGGGTACTACAGCAGAGTGCAAATTGAGCATGGGAAATGTTATTACAAGGAGTAAAGTATTAGCATTTGAGAGGATTTTTGAGTGTGCACTAAATCACTATGCACAGTGTGAGACAGACTTGGCACTTTGTACAGTGTGTGCCTGAGTCAGACGGCAGATCACTTTCATTTGCAGAGGAGATAGGACTTACTTAGCAAATGTTTTGTATTTCTTTGTGCAATTTCGGATTGTAACTTCAGTGTGGTAGTAGTTGTATGGTGGGGCAAGGGGTCCATAAAAACACATTTTTTTAGCAGTAGTGTATTTATGATTATTTGACAATGCTGTAGAAATTCTATATTTAAAACCATGCAGAAATGTTTCCTCCTCAATACACAAATGGTAGGTGCCCTTTTTGGCAGATATGCATTTATATATATCTTTAAAAAGTGATCTCTTAATTTCTGCAATTTTTTTTATCATGCATGTCACACACTGTTGATTTAGGGCAGTGATTTTTAACCTTTTTTTTGCCGTGGCACACTTTTTTACATTAAAAAATCCTGTGGCACACCACCATCCCAAAATTTAAAAAAATCACACATTGTAGCCTAATACAGCATATATATATACACATACACACAAACACACACATACTGTATGTATTGTACTGTTATGTCATGCCTCCTACAAACTACCCCTGCACTGGGAGTAAAAAACAAGCAAAGTTTAAAAAATATGTCACACTGTTGTCAGTCTGCCGTGACACACCTGAGGATCTCTCACGGCACACTAGTGTGCCATGGCACACTGGTTGAAAAACACTGATTTAGGGGATGGAAGGTGCATAAATGTTTCCTCCTGTGAGTGTTTCTGTGGGTGTCTGTGTTTATGTCTTTGTGCTTTGGTTTGTGTCTCTATGAGTGTGTATGTATTTCTTTTCTGTGTGTCTCTCTGTGAGGGTGGGTGTCTATGTCTTTGTGCATTTTCTGTGAATGTCTGTGAGGGTGTGTGCATATGTCTTTTAGCTTTTTCTATGGGTGTCTCTGTTAGGGTGTGTGTATGTTTGTCTTTGTGTATTTTCTCTGGATGCCTCTGTGATGGTGAGTGTGTATGTCTGTGTTTTCTGTGGATGTCTCTGTGAGGGTGTGTGTGTGTATATATGTATGTATGTCTGTGTTTTCTGTGGATGTCTCTGTGAGGGTGTGTGTTTTCTGTGGGTGTCTCTGTGAGGGTGTGGGTATGTCTGAGTGTTTTCTGTGGATGTCTCAGTGAGGGTGTGTGTATGTATGTCTTTCCGTGTTTTCTGTGGTTGTCTCTCTGTGTGTGTATGTCTTTGTGTGTTTTCTGTGGGTGTCTCTGTGTGTGTGTGTGTGTATATCTTTGTGTGTTTTCTGAGGCTGTCTCTGTCAGTGTTTTCTTGGGTGTATGTGCAAGTTTGAGTTTGTGTGTGTTTTCTGAGGCTGTCTCTGTCGGTGTTTCCTTGGGTGTATGTGCAAGTTTGAGTTTGTGTGTGTGTCCATTGTCTTTTCATTTTTAGGACATTTTGACCTTACTACTGATTATTCACATCTTTCTACAGACTTTGAGACTAATGAGACCTTTCGGGAAGTCACCAATCCACCATTTAACATTTAAATTATTGTTTAGGCAGTTCAGGGCCCTTCCTTTCAGCCACTGCATGCCGTTGTCATCATTTAGTTGTCATCTTCCTATACAAAAAGATAATCAGAACTCCATATTTTGTTTTCTAAATCTCCTTTTTTTACAAAACTGTAGTTTACCTCATTACTTGTCAGGTCAATGTAAACAAGTGCTGAGTGTCTGTTTGGGTGTCTGTGTCTGAGTGTGTTTGTGTGTTTCTTTGCATGTCTGCTAGAGTGTCTAGATATGTGAATCCTTATGTGTTAGTGTGTGTGTGTGTGTTTCAGTGTATGAGTGTGTCTGTGTGTGTGTATGTTACTACCTTTACAACATTTCCAAGTTTAAATAGACACTTAAGAATAAAGTGCATATACGTTTTAGTCACTTGGTCAAAAATTGCACATGTTAAAGGGGGGGTCCTGATCAATGGTTAAATCAGGGGCCCCAAAATTTCTAGTGGCGGCCCTGTGTAAGGGTTAGGCCTAAGGATGAATTATTTAAATCATAATTATATAGTAGAGTTCAATGGGAAACATCAAATGTCAGTAAAGCCTTATAGTTTGAAATGTTACAGTTTTAGACCACAGGCCAGATTAAATGGCTGTTTTATTTTAAAAGGCCATAAAATGCAAAGATGACATGCTCTTATTCTTTAGAGCATATCATTTTAACACTGGGGATGCCCTACAAATGAGATAAACATATAGTTAAAGTACCACTCAGGAGTTGCAGATCACTGCTGGTTCCAAACAGCAAAAACACTATCACCCAATAAGCAGTGGTAGTTGCACAGCTGGGTCATGTGACTACCACTAATTATTAGATCTGTGGCAGTTTGCACTAATTACCAGCAGTGCTCTGCAGCTTCTGAGTGCTATGTTTGTGTTGGGATTGAGTGCATCTCATCTTTCATAATATAGTGATAATAGTGCATGCTGGGAAATTAATTCAAAGATGCACTAAAAAAGTAACCTTAAAGGGACAGTATACACTCATTTTCATATAACTACTATAAAGAACAAGATGCACAGATACTGATATAAAAATCCAGTATAAAACAGTTTAAAAACTTACTTAGAAGCTCTCAGTTTAGCTCTGTTGAAAAGGTAGCTGGAAAGCCCACTGCAAGTGGGAAATAAGACACTCCCACTTATTTTGCATATGAAAAGACTCTTAACACAAACAGGAGCAAGCTGGAGAAGTTGGCTGACGGTATTCTCATAAAACTTTGGGACTTGGTTAGGAGTCTGAAAATCAGAGCAATGTTATTTAAAAATAAGCAAAACTATACATTTAAAAAAAAAAAAAAAAAAAAAACTTTATGGGCTATATAAATAGATCATCTACAAAACATTTATGCAAAGAAAAAAATGAGTGTATAATGTCCCTTTAACATTCTCTGGTAAACAATTCACTCATAATACCAGACTGTGTGCAACACATAACAAAGGGTAACACAAGGGATAACACACCCTGCATTGGTAATCTAGCCCATAGAGTTGTGATTACACATGTTTTAAAGGTTTTTTTGTATTGCAAATTACCCTTCCACCTCAAAATCCTCCCAATTTAACCCTTAATACATCAAGCTGCAATTAAATCTCAAACAATATACTTCCCTTTGTCAAATACCCCCAACACAATTAACCCCTTCTGCCCTCTAGTCACTCAATAAAGTTTGCTTAACCTGATGATGAGAGTAGACACTGTAACTATTTACCTTTTATAGTGTTTTCTTCACTTTCAATGCTTGTAATGCTTGACTGGATTTGTATTGCCTAGAATTTAAATAATCAGAAGCAAACCCACACGGCATAGGAAGAAAACCAATCAAGTCTGAGGATATGCAAATCAAAGTTAGACTGGAAAATGATAGGGCAGAAACAGGAATCAAAATCAAAGAACAAAGAAAGAGGTTGTAGCTAGAAGCACAAAAGAGATAAATAAGCCTTGGTTAATACGCATTAGGTAAGTGAACAGAAAAATATGAAATGTAAAGCATGTGGAATGCCATAACAAAGAGGAAAACAACATGGTTGGTCATCTCAAATCCTTTAAATAGTCTATGCTTCAAAACATATGTTACTGGTGAGTTTTAATAAAATATTTATGAAATAAGTGCATTTATTTTATTAAGGCTACGATTTTAGGCTGCTCTCTAAGGTCTAATTATTAGATACGTTACTATAGGTACTCTCAGTGGTTATTTAACCTGCCATAAAACATGTTGAGATCTGTGCATATCTTAAAATGACTAATTAAGCAAACATAGTTAGCATTAAAAAATGTTTTTAAAAATTGCTGGCAAGTATTTTAAAATAATTAAAAAAAATGGCAAAATTAGTTACATAGCAATGCTGTCTATAAAAGTCTGATCCACCCCCCTTATCAATGTTTAGCATAAGAAACACAGGCATTGTATTTCAAGCTGCTTATTTGCTTCTAGGCATGCTCCATCAGATAATGAGTGTTCACTTCTGCATTCTACCAAAACAAAGGCAGATAAAGATGTAGCCATAGAAGGAAATGTGGGGAGGGAGTTGGAGCTGTACAATTCAGAAACTTAAAAGAAAGGGTTAATGGTGAGACAGTGTGACACTGCAGTATAAATTTGCAGGTAAAGTAATTAAAGTACATATTATTATATGTTGTCTCTATCCCTACTTGTTTTATGTCCCTTTAAGAATTCACAGATTATTGGTATGAACTGATACAAAAGGGGCTGTAGTGCTGCGGATGCAGCAATACACAAGCTACAAGATGGTGGCACCCAGCATAAAATGCAGAGCTTTACCAACTGGATTCTGTAATGAGTTCAAATAAAAGAACGGCTTTAAAGAGAGCTACAGGTACAGGAGGAAAAACAATAGCACAGTGAGTAGTAACCTACTGCCGTTGTACCCAGCAGTTCAATGTCCCATTAATATTCATTAAACAAGAAAATTGTTTGTGACCAGAGGTCACAATTTAAGGTTGGAGGAAAGGAGATTTAATCTCTTGAAACGGAAACGTTTTTTCACTGTAAGAGCAATAAAATTGTGGAACTCATTACCAAAGGAGGTAGTGAATGCCAATACCCTAGATACATTTAAAAATTATTTGGATACATATCTGTCTATAAACAAAATTCATGGATATGATTGCTAGTATTAAATGGGTCACCTTTTAGTGGGATTATTTAATCTTAACTGGAGCTCTTTGTATATATTTTAGATTTGTATAGGTTGAACTCGATGGACTTCGGTCTTTTTTCAACCTCATCTACTATGTTACTATGTCTTGTTACATGATTTTGTAATGTATGGATATTAATAAGTATAGAATGTAGTTTTGTAAAGTCCTACAAAAAACTCCTGTTACATTTTGTTTTTCATTACTCATTTGAGACTGAGGTAGATTATCTATGTCAAACACAAATGCTTGTCAAAATAGCGAAAAAAGAATCCAAAAATCAAACTCTCACAGATTGGAATCTAAGCCATAGAGGCCAATTTAACAAAGGTCTTGCAGACCTGATCCGACAGTGCGGATCAGGTCCACAAGACCTCGCTGAATGCGGAGAGCAATACGCTCTCCGTATTCAGCATTGCACCAGCAGCTTACAATGGGCTGCCAGCAGGGAGGTGTCAATCAACCCGATCATACTCGATCGGGTTGAATTGCGGCGATTCCTGTCCGGCTGCTCAGAGCAGGCGGACAGGGTTATGAAACAGCGGTCTTTAGACCGCTGCTTCATAACTGCTGTTTCTGGTGAGTCTGAAGACTTGCCGGAAACACAGCCCTTCAAGCTCCTTTCGGAGCTTGATAGATAGGCTTCATTGTATTGTTGTGAATACATTGCCCCACTCAAAGTAAAATGATATAATAAACAGCACATAATTTATCATTCTAACAATATGTTTTCTTATTTATGAAAACTAATATTGTGACATTAGAAATTAATTTGGAATCTTTTTAAAATGTAAAAAGAACAAGAGAAATGATCTAACATAGCCTGAAGAGAAGAAAAAAACAATTTATAGTAGGAGTAATCATTTTACTAAATCCTGTTAATGATTACTTATTAATAAAGAATAATGGCTTAGGCTAGCAATTAAGAAACAGATAATTATAGTTCACTTGTTATGTAAATGCTAAGTAAACTCACCTACAATATTCTATCACATTGTGTTTGTAATGGAAAATAGTTTGTCTCGCCAAGAAATAAAATACAAAAGTCTCAGTCATTTTAAACAGCATCCACATTGAAAAGAATAATAAATAATATTATGTGAATGTCAGCCCTAAAGAAACTCCTTTTTTTACATCCTTATGTGTCTTGTACTACAAGCTTTAAAGGACCATTAACTACAGTAGAATTGCATAATCAGCAAATGCATAATAAAGAGACAATGCAAAAGCACTTAGTCTAAATTTTAAATGAGTAGTAGATTTTTTTAATGAACATTTTCAATTAGTTCCAGTTTCCTTCCTCTTGCATTATGGGACTGCCATCAGCCAATCACAAAAAAACGCATTTGACTTCTTGCACATGCTCAGTAGGAGCTGGTGTCACAGAAAGTGTTCATATAAAAATACTGTTCACATTTTGATGGTGGAAGTAATTGGAAAGCCATTTAAAATTGCATGCTGTATATATAAATATGTGAAACTGTAAAAGGTTAAGTATTTTTAGGATTTGTCACTATACTTTGGCAGATTGTCAGAAGAAAAAAATTTGAAGGCTATTTAGAGGGATATATTGATGTCTTACAAATAGATAGACAAATTGACAGGCAGACATTCTGTTAAATAGATAATAATAATAATAATAATAATAATAATAATAATAATAATAATAACTAGTATTTATATAGCGCATTTCTCCCAGTGGGACTCAAAGAGCTTTTTCAGCACTCGCTCTCAGAATTAACCAAATCGGCAGCTGAATAATAATAGTTGTTATTATTACCCACTTTAAAGGGACACTGAACCCAAAAATGTTGTTTTGTAATTCAGAAAGAGCATGCAATTTTCAGCAACTTTCTAATTTACTCCTATTATCAATTTTTCTTTGTTCTCTTGCTATCTTTATTTAAAAAAGAAGGTATCTATGCTTTTTTTGGGTTCAGTACTCTGGACAGCAATTTTTTTTTATTGTTAGATGAATTTATCCACCAATCAGCAAGGACAACCCAGGTTGTTCACCAAAAATGGGCCGGCATCTAAACTTACATTCTTGCATTTTAAATAAAGATACCAAGAGAATGAAGAAAATTTGATAATAGGAGTAAATTAGAAAGTTGCTTAAAATTTCATGCTCAATCTGAATCATGAAAGAAAAAATTTGAGTACAGTGTCCCTTTAATGGTACTCATTTTATCGACCTCGAAAGGATGAAGGGCTGAGTCGGCCCTGCCTAGATAGATAGATAGATAGATGGAAATGCAGAAGGAGAGAGAGAGTAAAAAAAATATTTGTAGTGCTTTTATTAATAAGATTATTACTGCCTTATATAATAATGTTTTTATTATCTATAGTTTATTATAAATATGCTTTTAAATATTTATTTAATTTTTAATAAGCTTTTGGAGCTACACAATTTCATGCTCCTAATGTGGCAGGCCGATGTTAGATTTCCAAAAATCTATCTACACTTATAAATACTTGAATGGTTCTATCAAACCAATGTTTTAATTTTTCTCCACTAAGCTATACATATTATGGTCATGATGTAATTCCTTGTAAATTTAGGGCTAGATTACAAGTGGAGCACTAATTCATTGCTTGCACGCAAAATCGCCCGTTTATGGTTGCGCAATATAAGTATATTGTAATTTTGTATTAAAAATGTTTGCATTTAAAAAAAAAAAAAATAACTGCACAAAGCAATTTTTAGGGGTAAATTTGGCGGGTGTGGGGTATTAGAAAAATCCTGGACTATGGGAACTGTGTGTTCTCTGTAAATATATATGTATATGCTTATATACATGTATATATTTATGTGTTAATATGTGTATATACACATAAATATATATGTATATAGTCATGTACATATATATTTACAATCTTCTGCCCATCGCTGCGTGACTTACCCCTTTCACTTTGCTAGTTCTCCATCAGTGTTTCAATTGCGTTCGCTGCTATTATGAGTGGAGCACAAATATTGCACAAGCGGAGGCGCAATTTTGCGCTCTACAAGTAATCTGGCTCTTACGTTTTTTTAGACCATTTACCATTTTAGTTACCTTCATGGTTAAGTTTATAGCTTATTTACATCACTCTGGGTATATGGTCTACTGAACTGTACACACTATTCAAGAAGGGGCCTAACAAGGGATCTGTAAGTGTAATAAAACCTTGCATTTTCTGCTGCTAATACTGCTTCCTATCAGCTAATCATTTTACTAACTGCAGTGCTACTTCATTGTTTACCAAGCATGAAATAATCTAAAAAAATATTCTCACATCTAATACCTTTTTTATTACTTAGTAAAGTGGGACTGAGTCTGTAATGAACCTTTGGATTTTTTTTGCATGCCAAATGTATAATTTTGAAGTTGTGATGTTGAGTTTTAGATGCAATTCATTTGTCCTGTCCTCTAATATTTGTCATCACTGATCCACCCCTTCTTGAACATTAACTCTGATTCAATTTGTAATATCCTCTGTGGAAAGAAGAAGCTGCCCCCAGAGGCTTCTACTAATATCATTGATTAATTTGTTAAACCAGGCCGAAGAACACTATTAACTGCCCCTTCCTTTGAATAAACTCTATTAATTAAAACACATAGCCACCTCTCCTTAAAGGGACACTGTACCCAAAAAAATTCTTTCGTGATTCAGATTGAGCATGAAATTTTAAGCAACTTTCTAATTTACTCCTATTATCAAATGTTCTTCATTCTCTTGTTATCTTTATTTGAAATGCAAGAATGTAAGTTTAGATGCCGGCCCATTTTTGGTGAACAACCTGGGTTGTCCTTGCTGATTGGTGGATAAATTCATCTACCAATAAAAAAAAATTGCTGTCCAGAGTACTGAACCCAAAAAAAAGCATAGATACCTTCTTTTTTAAATAAAGATAGCAAGAGAACAAAGAAAAATTGATAATAGGAGTAAATTAGAAAGTTGCTTAAAATTGGGTTGTCCTTGCTGATTGGTGGATAAATTCATCCTCCAATAAAAAAGTGCTGTCCATGAATGAAAAATTGATAATAGGAGTAAATTAGAAAGTTGCTTAAAATTGCATGCTCTATCTGAATTACAAAAGAAAAAATTTGGGTACAGTGTCCCTTTAATAAGCCAGCATTCTTCCTACTTAGCAGTTCTTGAGTCTAATTCCAAGGCAATGCAGTTGATAAATTAGTTCTTTTGGGAGACAATGGCAACTACAGTTATGTAAACATTGAGAGACTTTAAAGTGACTATTCTTCATAAATACATGAAGTAATTACCTTTATGACTGGATGAGAAATAAATTAAAAATTATAAAACAATATGCAAATCATTTTATTCAGAACAATAATAAATTATTTACTCTATGTCAGGTCATCTGTTCCTAAAATATACTGGAAATATCAGACTCTAATATATCTCTTATTAATTATCCAAAGTCAGAAAACAAAAAGACTTTAATTCTTAAAGTCAAGCGTATTAAACTACTTGTTTCTAAAGATCTTTACATTCCATAAAACAGCATATAGTTTGTTATGTATAACAATGATTTGTAATGCACTTGGGCCATTAATATGAAATACATTTTCTGTAAACTGTAAACATGATGAGAATTTGCTCACACCCTTGTCTGGAGTACAATGATACTAAATCTAACAGATGGAAACACTATTTAAATTCAGCTCGCCTACAAATGTGCAAACACATTGGTTAAATATAATCATGTTCTTTATTTAAGTGGGTCAAATATGCTTCATACTGAGCAGCCTTTTTATAACCTCATCATTAAAGGAGACCTCAGAATATGTAAGAGATTAAAAAAGAGGATTGGGAGGTTGGCGTTGTAAATATTTTAAATACCCAGAAACTTGATATATTAAAGGGACATTAAACATTAAGGGCCAGATTACAAGTAGAGCGCTAATTTATTGTATGCCCGCAAATGGGCAAATTCAGGCATTTGAGGGCGTGGGCTAAATAACCAGCCATTACAAGCACTCAGAAAATGAAACAGATCAGATCTCTGGTTAATTTACTAAAAGTGTCACAAATGCCCCCAAAATAAAGGGTCTTTTAGCATTTTATTTTATTTTTTCATAAAAAAACAACAGCACTAGGCAGTTTTTAGGGGTTAAAAGTGGCAGGTGTGGGGTGTTAGAAAAGTGCCTTTACATTGCGGTCTATGGGAACTGTGTGTTTAAATATATATGTACTTTGTTATATATATGTTAATAAAACATCATTAGCATTTACATTCAATTTACACTTTAAAAATGATACAAACACGCTACTTTGTATTCTGTGTAGTGACATTTTGCCATTGTTGGATTTTCTGAAAGTGAATAATCTGTTGAGAAAAAAAAAAAGGATTTCTATTGGTAACACAAACAAGCATGGTAATTATGTTTAATGGGACATTAAACACTTTGGGGTTGATTACAATCTATGGATGTTTTGCTTCCAAAATGGATTTTTTATTTCCGCCCAAATTGATCGCGAGTTTCTCGGTTGATCACAATGCAAGATGGATGCGCCGGCTAAAAGTCAGTAGCCACAAATGTCTTTTCAACAGAAAATCTCATTAGAAATGCAGTGTAGGGCTTAGTATAAGCCTGGAGCAGTCTAAGGGTTAAGGCTGTAGGAGAGTGGGTTAGAAGAGAGAGGGAAGGTGCTGGGTGCAACATTGTTGCAATTTAGGGTAGGCCCCTCCTTACCAGTAGATAAGCCAAGTTCTCCCTTGCAACTTCCTCTTCTTCTCCGGATCCTGGCTGAAGCAGTTTTTTCTTAGCAGTTCTGTCATCACCAGTGCAGCTATGCATCGTTCCAGGCGTTCTACTCTGCCTCCCAGACGTTACCAGTCGGAACAGGAACCTCCTGCACCTGCAAAAGAAAAAATAAAGATAATTGTTCAATCTATTTCTGAGGATGATTTAGATATCATTCCCCCAACTCAATATACTACTGTTGTGTCAGCCCAGGTTCATAATGTGGAAGAGCAGGGACCTATTGATATTGAGTTAGCTCAGGAATCCCCCAGACCTCAAGCATTGCAGACCCAGCAGGCTAATTTACCCCTTGATAGTGTACAGGCCTCATTTTTAAGTGCTGTACCCCCTGCTGCTATGTCAGCAGTTTCTGACCTATTGAAAAACATAATATCCGCTATGGCTGCAGCCTCCCCAGGGCCCAGTGTGACACCAGCTGTTTTCCCTCCTGATCCTTCTAGTCAGGATCCGGATCCTGCTTTAACTACCCCCAGCAGGCATCGCCCTTTCACACCTCTCATTGAGGCACCACACGTGGCAACACGCGGTCCCCAGCCCGGCCGGAACATGGCCCCTGTAACGGCCCCTCAGCCCTCAACACCCGGACTTGCCCCTGGTCGCACCATACCCGAGGCCCATGCCATCCCAGGGCCTATGCTGCTCCCCCCGGGGCCTAGCGATCTCCTTCGCCAGCCGCGTGGTCCGGGTCCGACTTCCGGTGTCAACGCCATGTTAGTGACGTCACCGGAAGCGGACATCGGCACTTCCGGCTTGGCAGATTCCCGCGCAGTCGCAAGGACATCGGCTCCCGGGGCAACGCCACTTGCAGGTGAGCACCGAGAGCCGTCCTTGGCCGTTGGCGGGTTATCAGTGGGGGGTCGGAGGGGCATTAGCAGCGCAAGCAAACTGCGCAAGCGAACGGCACATTTGAACGTTAATCCTCAGGGGCATCAAAGGGGTCGCTCCATCATAAGAGGTAGTACCAGGCAGATAGCCAGTGATAGGGGTAGGGGGACACGCAGAGTTAACCCTTCCAGGGCAATGAGGCCATTACAGTTTATACAAATGGGAGATAACGCAAATGCCGTTCAGCAGGCCGCTCCCGATATTATTAACCCACACAGGGCTGATAGTGGTTTAGTGCAAGCGGCCGCTCAGCCGCATGATATTGTGTCTAATAATAGCCTGCATGTGAATCAAGGCAATGTTCAAAGTATGCATGTTAATCAAAACATTGAGCATCATTTACCGTCTCATCATTTACCATCCCCCATTGGTGTGAATGCGGCTTTGAATGGTGTGAACGTACAAGCAGCTCCTCAGGGATATAATACACCCCTGGTTGGCATACATAATGCGAATGTGCAATCTTTAAGCCAGCTACAACATCCCATTATGTTAGGCATACAAGGAGTACAACCCCTTGATCAGGGTATCCACTCCCCCATTGCAGCCACGCAGGGCGCTCATGCACACTCATTAAACCATGCACAATCAATAAGCCAGGCATGCCATAACCCTATTGTAGACCAGCAGGGTGTGAATGCTCAGACATCTGCGAATGGACAGTCAGTGAGTCAGGGATTTCATACACCACTTCATATAGCTCATCCACCCCTTGCTACTGATAATCCAGACACATCCATTGGGCAAAGTGCTCGCCAAATTCTTTCTCTTTTGCAGGGGGCAATTGGATCACAAAGTGCAGCAAAAACACGGACCAACACTGCCACAGTCATGAGTGGGGCGGATGCAGGAGTACCAGGCAGCATTACAGCAGGAGCAGCAGCCACCACTTCCACTGCACAGCAAGGGTCTTCAGGACTCGCCCTCCAAAACCAGCCAGCAGGCCAGCCCGTTTCCAGCATGGGTCAGGGACCTCCTGCCATTAGTCACGGTGAGAATGCTTTATTTACACACAATGACCATTCTTCCTCTGACTCATCCTCTTCTGACTCAGGGTCTGAGACTGACTCTTCCTTGGGTTTACAAGGGGCAGGTCAGAAGAAAATGTTTAGAATGATTAAGAAAATTTTAAAGAGGGGGGTCAAGCCAGATACTAAGCAGGACAGCGCCAGTAACACCGCCCCGCAAAACCCATCTACAGAGGTGCCAGCTGAACCTCTCCCTACCAGGGCCATCTCCGAAAGGCGAGCAGCCCTTTACGGGGACGCAAGCCCAGGAAAAATATACTCATTGCATAGACACCTGCGCAAAAAGGTGGTCAGTAGAATCCACCGTGGAAAATATGTTAATATATTTGACCTTTCGGTGGAGGCGTATAGGCAGAGAGAGAGGAGCGCTGAGGGAACAGGGCCTAAAAAATTTAAACGCCCAGACACTTTTGATGAGTGGCTCCAGTGCTTCAGGGTTTTTTCCTCCTGTTATATCGAAAAGTACCCCTCCCAGAGTTTGCCTATCCTAAAATACACGGACACTATTCACTGGATTCAGCGTAATCACAGTGAAGGTGTGTGGAGGGAATATGATGCTGAGTTCAGGAGGAAAATGGCAGGAAATCCTTCCCTGACTTTTGACTCTACTGATAACCAGTTGTGGCAGCGAATGGACCCAAAAGGGGGTGCACCCGCTGCTGTAACTTCAACTCAGCAATCAGCGCAGCAGTCCTTTCGCAATACCAGAAGCAGGAAACGGGGGGGAACCTGCTGGCCCTTCCAGGACAAAAAATGCGACAAGGGTAGCGCATGCACCTTCAGACATGTCTGCAGGTACTGCTCTGGTCCACACCCTGGCAGTGACTGCATCAAGCGAAGGGACCAGACCAATAAGCCCCCTTCAGCAAACTTGGGCCAGAAAGGCGGAAACGCCAATTAATGTACATGCCATGGCACCATGGTTGTGGGCTTACCCAGACCAGGCGGCGGCACGTATGTTATGGGAGGGTTTTTCATTTGGTTTTCATATCCCCACATTTAGGCAAATCAAGGGTAAGAGATTTAATAGGAACCTTATTTCAGCATACCAACACCCCCAAGTAGTGAGGGATAAAATTAATAAAGAAGTGACTTTAGGGCGAATGGCGGGCCCCTTTGCTGCCCCACCTTTACCTGATTTGGTCATTTCCCCGTTGGGGGTGGTTCCCAAGAAAGAGCCAGGGAAGTTTCGCCTCATTCAGCACCTGTCGTACCCAAAAGGTAGCTCAGTCAATGATGCCATTGACCCCCAACTCAGCTCGGTGCGCTATCAATCCTTTGATAGCGCACTAGACCTGGTCAGGAGGGCGGGTCATGGTGCTCTATTGGCGAAACTAGACATTGAGTCGGCATTTAGGCTTCTTCCACTCCACCCCTCAGTTTTCCATCTAATGGGTTGTAAGTTTGCAGGTGTGTACTACGTGGATCGCTGCCTGCCCATGGGCTGCTCTTTGTCATGCGCCTTGTTTGAAGCGTTCAGTAGTTTCCTTCATTGGGTCGTAGCTTCAGAAGTGGGCAGCGATCCCATAGCACACTACCTGGACGATTTTCTCATTGTAGGGAGAGCAGGCTCCGATGATTGTTTATCCACAATGAACATCATGCGCAGCGTCATGAGACATTTCGGGGTGCCCCTAGCAGAGGACAAAACGCAAGGCCCCGCGTCCTGTTTAGTTTTCCTGGGAATCGAAATCGACACCCAGGCTCGGCTCTGTAGGTTGCCACCTGATAAAGTTCAGGGCATGCTTGAGGCGGTCAGAGCGGCAGTCTCTAATGCAGTTATTTCCCTGAAACAGTTACAATCCCTGTTAGGTTTGCTTAATTTCGCTTGCAGAGTTATCCCCATGGGTCGGGTTTTTAACCGTAGACTGGAAAGACAGCTTAGTGGTAGGTCAAACCCGAAATCAAAGATAACCCTAGGGAGTGAATTGCTGGCTGACCTGGTAGTCTGGGAACAGTTTCTCACGCGATTTAACGGGATTCGGGTCTGGCGTACCCCTCCCATGTCTAGCCAGTTACTGCACCTTTTCACTGACGCAGCTGGATCGCACGGTTACGGGGCCTATTTCCAGGGAGAGTGGAGCGCGGAGCCCTGGCCGGAGTCCTGGGCCCCGGCGGGCCTTACTCGAAACCTGACTCTCCTGGAGCTATTCCCCGTGGTCTTGGCGGTCGAGCTGTGGGGTGGGAAGTTGTCGAACGGGACTGTTGTGTTCTGGACAGACAACATCAGTGTGGTCTTTGCGATCAATAACTTGTCAGCCACCTCAGCAAAGGTCATTACCTTGCTGCGCCACCTGGTGTTGCGCTGTCTGGACCTTAACATCCAGTTCCAGGCCCGTCATGTCCCGGGCGTCGACAATGTTGTAGCTGACGCCCTGTCACGATTCGAATGGGCGACATTTCGCAAGTTAGCCCCCACAGCTGCAGCCGTGGGCTTACGCTGTCCTGATTTCCTTTGGCAGCTCGTCCTTCCTGGATAGCCTTACTGCCGTTGGTCCGCTCCTCCTTAGCACCATCCACTTGGCACGCCTATGCCCGCATGTGGTCTGAATGGGACAATTTCTGTGCGTCCAGGGGAGCCGACGCTGCTCAGGGGTCTAGGGACAACTTACATGATTGGCTGGTGAGTTTGCATGCCTCTGGGGCCCGTCAGGGGGCAATACAATCCAAATTGGCCGCCCTCTCATTTTTCTATAGGGCATTAGCCATTCCTGACCCAACCAATTCCTTTTTTATTAGGCAGGTGATCAAGGGTTGGGGCAGATCGCAGCAGCGGAAAATAGACACGCGCGAACCCATCACCCGCGACCGCCTGGAGCGTTTGCTCTTGGCGCTCGACGTGGTCTGTAGATCAGATTTTGAAGCCCTACTCTTCAAAACTGCGTTTAATCTGGCCTTTGCCGCCGCTCTTAGAGTTAGTGAGGTAGTAGCACCCTCCAAGCAGGCGTCTGGGGCAGGTATACAATTGCAACATGTTAGAGCTGCCCCTGATTCCTTACTTCTTTTTCTGCCGCGATCAAAGACGGATCAGGAGGGTAAGGGAACCTGGATCCCCGTTCACCCTCAGGTGAACAGCGCATGCTGCCTGGTTAACTGCGTTAATCTTTACCTGGCTCAAAGGCCGCCTGGCCCGGGGCAATTCCTGGTCCATGCGGACGGCAGATCCCTTTCCAAATTTCAGTTCGGTAGGGTCCTAAAATTGGCGGCAGTCCAGGCGGGGCTGGACGCTAGCAGACTGGCCCCGCACTCTTTTCGCATAGGGGCCGCGACTAACGCTGCGCAAGTGGGCTCCTCGTGCGAGGACATAAAACGTATTGGGCGTTGGCGGTCCAATTGTTTCAGAACCTATGTCCGTCCAATTGTTTAATGTTTAGATGTTAATTCAGGATACTAAAATGTTTGTCTCCACAGGCACTACCCCCGGGGTGAAGCGAATCTGGATTGTGGGCCACTCCTTTGTCCACTGGGCCTCCCTACGCTGTGCGTCCCTCCCATTTGGCCAATCCCTAGGTCTCCCTACCAACAAGGCATCCGTTAGGTGGTTGGGTGATAGGGGGATGTGCTGGCCCCAATTAGCAGGAACCATATCTGAGGCCCTGGTACGCTGGGGGAAGCCTCACATTATTATTCTTCACCTAGGGGGTAACGATGTGGGGGCCATACCAGTTTTACAGTTGATTAAGGTTATGCAGGCAGACATTGGGTGGCTAAGAGTACGCATCCCGGGGGTCATGATAGGGTGGTCCCATATAATACCCCGTCTCCACTGGAGGCATATGTCGGCCCATACGGCGGCATACCGGGTTAGGAAGAAGATCAATGCGTCTGTAGCGAAAACCGTCACTGGGTCAGGTGGCTTCGTGGTACGGCACGAAGCCATTTCGGCTGATAGAACCGAGCTATATAGAAGGGATAAAGTTCACCTTTCTGATGTGGGGCTGGATTTATTCATAGGGGACATTCAGAGAGCTCTGTTACCCCTCCTGTAAATCGGGTTGTGGGTTGGCGGCAAGGGTACCATTAAAATGCTTCCTTGTGGCGGGAGATCCTCGGTCCGGTTGCGCAGGAGAAGGTCGCTAGGGGTGAGTGATGGCCAGACTTCCGGGGAGGAGGGTAGGCCCTCACGTGCACGTGACGGTAACCCTCCTTCCTCCCTTTTGAGGGATGGTCACGTGATCTCTGCAACCCCTCAGCGTCATCTCCTTAGGGCAGAGACCCCTCTGCTGCTGTTCCCGTTGGGCCGGTGATCTCCTGCTGTTCTGGGTAGCTGATCTCTATGCCGCCATATATATTTTCAGTTCTATCAGTTCTATCTAGTTTGTTAGGTTAATAAAATTTTATGGCCTGTGACGGTCACAAAATTTTTCCCATAAAAAGTTTGTCTGTGGTTATTTCGCACTACATTCTCATGTACATAGTTATTTAATTAAGTTATGTTAAATCCTCTCCTCTGTGAAGAAGGATCCGGTAAGCATTTAATCCCTTAATGCAGTGTAGGGCTTAGTATAAGCCTGGAGCAGTCTAAGGGTTAAGGCTGTAGGAGAGTGGGTTAGAAGAGAGAGGGAAGGTGCTGGGTGCAACATTGTTGCAATTTAGGGTAGGCCCCTCCTTACCAGTAGATAAGCCAAGTTCTCCCTTGCAACTTCCTCTTCTTCTCCGGATCCTGGCTGAAGCAGTTTTTTCCCTCCCTCCCTTCCCCTTTTGTAATGTTTTAATGATGTTGTATTTTCGACGGCACCTTAATGGCAGGGCTATGGCTACTCACCCTAGGCCCAATAAGCCATTACTGTAGGATATGGATCTCCTCTCCCTGTTATGCGGTTTACACGGCTTGGTAACAGGGAATCCTTATCTAGGTGGAAGATCTTCTTTCACCCTGGCGGCGGGAGATCCTCGGTCCGGTTGCGCAGGAGAAGGTCGCTAGGGGTGAGTGATGGCCAGACTTCCGGGGAGGAGAGTAGGCCCTCACGTGCACGTGACGGTAACCCTCCTTCCTCCCTTTTGAGGGATGGTCACGTGATCTCTGCAACCCCTCAGCGTCATCTCCTTAGGGCAGAGACCCCTCTGCTGCTGTTCCCGTTGGGCCGGTGATCTCCTGCTGTTCTGGGTAGCTGATCTCTATGCCGCCATATATATTTTCAGTTCTATCAGTTCTATCTAGTTTGTTAGGTTAATAAAATTTTATGGCCTGTGACGGTCACAAAATTTTTCCCATAAAAAGTTTGTCTGTGGTTATTTCGCACTACATTCTCATGTACATAGTTATTTAATTAAGTTATGTTAAATCCTCTCCTCTGTGAAGAAGGATCCGGTAAGCATTTAATCCCTTAAGGCCTTTTTGTGCATTAAGTACCTGTTTTTTTAAATAGAAACTGGGAAGTCAGATTAAACTGACAGATACAATAGCGCATTCACATCTCTTAAGGTTACATTAAAAGTCTTTTCAATTAACCCCTATGTTCACTATGGAAGGGAAATACTTGTGTGAGAGTATCTTATTTCAATTTGATTCCATCTTCACCACTGATTTACCATCTTAATGCCATTTGTATGTTTGCATGATAGGCATACTTGAATAGACACATAAGGACCCCAACATCTACAAATGGTGTGTAGTAATATCTTAAGGTCAAAGTTTGATTTTAAGTCAGACTCTCATTGTTGTGACTGTCACTAACATTACTTACATCTTCATAATCGGCTTTTAAAATGGGACTGCACAATCGTTTGTTCCATAGGAACCTAATGCATGTTTCCATCTGCACCACTGCTAAACCACCTGAATGCCAATTGTTTGTTGGAATGGTGGGCAAGTTTTTTTAAATCACTATATTGTCACTTTAAATCTTTGACAAGTATTTTTTTTTTACAATATTTATTTACTTTTAATGCTTGTTAACCCCTGAGCCATTCCCACCCCTGTGCTGACCTGTTATGAAGTTTTTAGATGCTGCTGACATTTAAGTCCTACTTTAGAACTCACACATATTATATATTGTTTTTTGAGCAGACCCAAAAAATTCAAACTATACAATTGTTTTAAGTATGTATCATGACATAAGAATTCTACATCAAAATGTGAAAAAAATTATATTTTCATTAACATTTTAATAAAAAAAAGGTTGTAGAAAAATTGTGCGATTTTGTTTTTTTTCTAAAAATATAGTTAAAAGAAGAAGGGGTTTTACTCATATATAAAGGGCCTTCGGGTATAATTAGATAACTTTACAGGTATCAAGCCAATAAGTCTCTGGCTAAATATCCACAGTGCCATCTGTAGTGAGGTGTTTTCAAGCCTGCCTCAGTGTCAGGTGGAGAGACAGGCAGCTAAGTACAATACCCACATGAAGTATAGGTACAGCACGGAGTAACTCAGAGATTAAGGTGGAGATAGGAGTAACAACCAGCCTGAAGCTCTGAATGCAGTCCAGGCTGTAAAGTATTATATAAATCTAGAGATACCGAGCAAGGAAAAATAGTACTGGTAAAGGATACAATCTGGTATACTACAGGTAACAAGTCAGGCTTGAGTGTAGTCAAGGACAATCCAGGTCAGCAACAGAAAGGCAAACAATCCAGCAAGGTACAAGGGGTTAAAGCAAAGCATTGTCAATGACCAGTTCAGAGATTTAAGTAAACAACAAATCCGACGAAGTAACAAGGGGCAGAGAAAAAGCAGAGTCCAGAATACAAATTCAAGTCTGTAACACAGAGCAATCCAAATAGCAATGCACAGCACATCGTGAGTAGTAACTCAATAAACGGCAATGACTGCTGGAAGAGCTGGGTTTATATAAGCAGAAATTAATTGCCAATTACCTGCAGCTGCAGGCAGGTGGAGCTAAAGTGCAGGTGAACAAAATGTCAACTAGGTAAGAAACAGGTTGCAATCCAAGTGCAAAGATAGCACACAGCGAAAGCAACAGACCAGGAAACTGAGGTTCCAGGGTTCAATCCTAGGGTGTGACAAGGGGAGTCTTCCTTGATTCCAAAAACCAGAGTAGAAAACTGAGAAATCTTCTTATCACTATTAATCTTTAGGAAGGGATGAAAGCAAAGGGTGAGCATCTCCTCTTAAAGGGACACTGAATCCAATTGTTTCTCCTATTATCAATTTTTCTTTATTCTCTTGCTATCTTTATTTGAAAAAGAAGGCATCTAAGCTAAGGAGCCAGGCAATTTTTGGTTCACACACTGGACATCACTTGTTTATAAGAAAGCACTTATTGCTCATTAGCCTGTTAAGTCAACTCACAATCACTCAAAATAGCAGCCACCTGAGCATTTTTCATCAAAAATAAGCTGCACTATCAGAGAGGAAAATTTCACAAAGGCATCCACAGGTAGTCAGAACCCACGTGCATAGACAAAGCACCTCGGACATCCACAATCACACAAAAACAGGCACAGGAATTATTTTTCTGCCACTGGCTCACAGACACAGCAAGGCGGTGAGTGGCAGGATAAGTCTGGCCCTGCATCATGCACAAATATTAATGCTGGTGATTGGGTAGGACTAAGGCAACCAGGCCCAGCACACAACTGGCCCGGCCCACTGGGCAAATGCCCTGTATGCCCTAGGACCAGTCCGGGCCTGCACATGGCTCACTAGAAAAGAGTAATTTTCATAATTCATGGTTCTCAGTGTTTCCTGAATGTCTTTCATTTTAAAAGATTTCCTTGGCATCTTCTCTCTAATACTGATGGATGTCCCAAGTGTTGGACCTACATATACTGTATCCAATTGTGTGATAGTCCTTGGGAACACTTGCATGTCTTTGGTGCACCACACTTTTAGCTCCTGTGCAGGAAGTGTCTTTTCATCTTTAGCACTTGTGCTTGTGATGCAGCTACTTAATATGGAATCATTTGGGATTTCTTTACTTTCACCCCTAGTTACTGATCCAGAAGTACACGTTTAAGGTGCATGGGGTAGCGTGCGTATTACAAGTTAAAAGTAAAATGTCTGGGTGCGAGCTAAAGCCGACTCACACTAACTTCAGGACTTTGCATAGTGCAACCAGTGGCGGCTGGGGGAGCACTAACCCCACCCCTCAGATGGCTCCACCCATTTTATATATACTAGGTACAAGAGTCCTGTCACTGGGGCAGTATAAGGACATATATATATATATATATATATATATATATATATATTTATACACACACACACACACATATATATATATATATATACATATATATATATATATATATATACATACATATATATATACATATATATATATATGTGTGTGTATATATACACACATACATATATATACTGTATATATATATATACACATATATATACATATATATATACATATACATATATATACATATATATATATATATATACACACATATACCTACATGCATAAACACACAGATACAGTCACCCATAAACACACATATAACCGTGCACAAAAACACACAAAATAGAAAGTTCTGTGATCACAGGATAACTGCTAAACCTAGGTAAAACACATAGCAGCACAAGAACCAGACCCACTAGTTCAACTAGTCTAGTTGCTATTTACACTGTTACAAGACCTAGGGGTATGTGTCAGCCCTCAGCCCATATGAATGGAACAAGCCTTGGTTGATCGTTCTTTGTGCTTGGAGAATCCTAATGCTCCCAGCCCTCACTTTAGAATGACTGTGTTCATATTACTAAGACTAATATGGCAAGACACAGATCTGCATATGCGCGTGAGAAATAATGACAGCAGATGGAGCCACTTCCTTTCTGCTCTAGAGGGCAACCTAGAGATGAATTCGGTGAGAAATACGTTTTTGACACAATTTCAGACAGACGCATTAAAGACTGGGAGGCAAATATGTTTGTTCTGCTTCTGTTGTACTAGAAATATTGCACACAGGTTTTTAAAACGTTTATAATTTGTAGTTTTATGACAAACAATAAAAATCTAACTCAATACGAAATACTGAATCTTCCATGTATGTAGGTTTGTTTCTATATTTTAACTATCTGGCTGCCAGACTGGGCTGCAATGGAATGAGTTTCAGCTGCCAAGGGGTTACATTCATTAAGACTTGGTTGGTAGCTTCATCTTGTGATGCTATAGGTTTTGTTTCAGCACATAAATGGTGTCAATATCTCCAGGAATAGCATAAAGCCCCCATGGGCATATGATGATCACTGCCAGCAAGAAGTGATGTGCATTCTCTCCTTGTTTCTGTCTAACCACCTGACAACTCACGGTCTCCTCCCCAGTTTCCCACGTCTGCATCCTTGATTCAACATCAAGTGCTGCAGTTGATGGAGAGTTAATTGTAAAGGGAGGGGAGAATTCCATTTGTGCCAGCAAGAAACCACAATACACCACGTTCCCTCACCTTTTCCCACTTTGCTATATAGGGGCCCCTCACCTGATAGTTAGTCTGGCAGGATCACCTCCCTGTCCATGTTGGACGCCATTTGGGTTCTGGTTCTTCTTGTCCTTGTCCGAGCACCTGAAGGAGGCTCTGAATCAATCGGGAGGGAAAAGCAACCCCTAGGACTGCAGCCATATAGTTCTCCTGACCCGGTCCCTACTGCAACTATGGGCCCGGTCGCAATGGCGACCCCCTCCAACTGCAGTAGTTATGCCCCTGCCTCCTCCCACACACACAGTCAGCTCTTAGTGTGCGAGTGTCACGTGACAGCTGGCTCTCACTCGCACACTAAGAGCTGTGCGGTTAGGAAGGCTATGGCCTGTAGGTGGTGCTGCAAGCAATGCAGGCTGAAAGTGGAAAGTGCTTTTGCCTATAATTCTATCTATCGCACTGCACAGCATGTGCGACAGATAGAAGTATTAGGCAAAAGCCCATCCACTTTCAGCCTAAAGATTTAAAAATAACAATTCTAATGTTTTTTAGTCAAAACTGCAATGGAGCCTGGAGGATTTTTTTATTTAAGCAAAAAAGGTTTAAAAATTTTATTTGTTTTTTTTTCTATTTCAAATTCTCACTCATTTTTTTTTTCCGTTCATCAGGGGTCAGGGGGTTCACGTGCTCAAGTGCTCCTATAGAGGAGCCTCCACTGAGTGCAACTGTGCTAACTTCTTGTCCCTATAAACTTCAATGAAGAGAGAAAACTTGAAAAAAACGAACACTTATCACTTGCGCGCAAACCCGAGAGGAGTTAAACCTACAGCACTAACTCGAAGGTAATTATGACTATTATACATTCCAATGTTCTTCACATAGAAGTAAATACTCTATTTATTTTTAAATATGTATCTCTATACATATCTAATGTATTTTTTGTAAAACATACCTACCTATATATATGAATCTTCTATACAGGTATAACTATCTACAGACATATTTAGAAATATCTATTTAAAATATATAGAACATTTTCCCCAATGAGAAGTATACATATATACACATATAAATAAACTTCTATACACATATATACATATGTGTGTGTATGTATATATCCATTATAACTCTTTCAAATACCTTGTCATTTTCCATATACATGTTAACCCTTGTAGCTTTTTTTAATATATATATATATATATATATATATATATATATATATTAATTTTTATTAGATATTGAATATAATAGTGTAACACTTTACTTTAATGTATTTATGTAGGTCTAGATTACAATTGGAGCGCTAGAAATCTCTTTCATGAAAGCAATATTAGCGCTCCCCTTTGTAATACCAGCACACGATAATGTGCTAGGAATCATTGTGTTCACGAGAGTGCGCTTATATAGGCTCCTATGGGAGCTTCATTCTGATACCATCAGAGACGGCATCAGAACTTCAGTGCCAGCGAAGGGGTTAAGTTGCGCAGCGATGGCAGCAATCAAATAAAGAATAGAGAATAGTGTATAACAGTAAAACCAAACCAAAAGGGTGGCGCTTCCTATTCACTATACAAAAAACAATCAAAAACCATAAACCAACTGAACATAAAATTCCAAATGATTCAAAATGAGGCAGCTCTCTGTCGAAGGACGGTCAAATCCTGATATAAAGTGATCTGCAGAAAAAGAACAGAGGCGCCACCATGGCCTAGTACCACCAAAACAGGTAGAAATTAATGCTGGATAACAAGTTATACTCACAAACGTGTAGCACCCAACGGTGCTAGTGGGGCAGGCTGGAACTTTGCAGTGGTCCAGCTCACTGTAGGCTGCCAGCAATGAGGTCCAGTTAGATCACCTTGGGGGAGCCCTCCTATTGCCTGCATGAACACAAAAAGCAAACAACCATAGCCCAGTAACGTTTGAGCAAGGGCAAAAGGAGTATAGATTGATTGCACTTACAGGAGAGAAAGCACCTCCAGGTGTAGTGTAAACGATCTGGGGCTTCACAGCCGCCCAACTGACTGATATCACCAGCAGACTGGATGTAGCAGCAAACGTGTCCAAATACCCAAAAATGGTGTATCAATATAATTCACCACGAAAGCAAGTGTATAATTAAAATCAAAATATCAAATATATATGTATATGCTGATATACATATATATTTATGTGTTAATATGTGTATTTAGACATATTAATACATAAATATGTATGTGTATAAGCAGATACATATATATTTACTTGGAACACACAGTTCCCATTGACCACAATGTTAGGGCACTTTTCAGTACCGTTTTTTTCTAACACCCCACTCCCGCCAACTTTGACACCAAAATACTGCCTAGTGCAGCTATTTTATTAAAAAAATAAAGACGCTGCCATCTTTATTTTTCAGTAAACAACACTAGACAGTATTTTGGGGGCATTTGGGGCAGATTTATAAAATTAACCAGAGATCTGATTTCTGGTTAATTTTATAAGCACTTATTGCTACCGCTAGCTTGCGTTAGCAATGACCAGCCATTTGTAATGGCTGGTTAATTATTGTGCTTCTGCAAACGAGCAAATTTTCTCCACTTGTAATCTAGCCCGTAGTGTTTAATATAATTTTTTTAGCTCTAACCCTTTAAGCGAGGTCTTCAGTTGCGCTAACCAGACAAGCACAAATTTAGTTTGTCCTGTAGTCACATTTACTTTCAATTTGTAATACGAGCTCAAGTTAACGGCAACCCAATATTTCATATTGTGCACATGCTAACGTTAGTGTGCCGCTTTTAATCTAGCCCTTATTATTTATTTATTTTTAATGAAGGCATTGTTTAAGTTCTCACTCAAATAAAAATAACACGCTGCTCATGGATCTATTTGCTTTTAAAATATAAGGGTGAGCAGTATCCAACAGGAAATATATTGTAGCTTTAGATTAGCTCTTAACCTAATCTAATCTATGCTACCAAAGCATCTGGATGCTGAGAGTAAGGTTTCAAGATCGTATTACTTAGCATTTCTCAATTTCTTGAATGTTGTTTATCTTGTTTCCTTTTCTGTGGCCAATTATGGACATATATAAAAGATCTCCTGCACATATCAGACAATCACTGCGCAGCATGTAGGAGTATTGGGATTCTGAATGAAATGGAATGTTCTGCAGCCTATCAACGGGAGTGAAAACCCTAAATTTTTCAAAATTAAATTTCCTTAAAACAAGCAAAATAAATAATGGCAGTTTTTAATTATATGTAACATTTTGGGCTAGATTACAAGTTGCGAGTAAGCAAAAAGGGGTTTATTATGGCTCTGTGCACACATCAGAAGTAGCACACGTATTACAGGTTAAAGGTAAATGTGTTCTCCCGAGCACACTTGCATTTAACGCACATCGATTTTAGCTCTGGTTAACTGTTACTCTTGACTAAAAAGTTGCATAAAACTCATTGAAATTATATTTAGATATATCATTACACTCATAATACCACACATCTAATTAAAAATAATTGAAAAAAAATTCAATAAAAAGTTATAAGGACTCAAAGATATGAGGTTTTAGAAAAGAAAAGGCATGAAAAGGGCTTTAACATAGAGTTACATATATATATACATGTCTCTCTCTCTCTCTCTCTCTCTCTCTCTATATATATATATATATATATATATGTATATATGTGTGTGTGTACATGTGTATTTATATATGTGTATGTGTATTTACAGATATATATACACATATAAACACATAAATACATATGTATACATATATTTAAAGGGAGTGCAGAATTATTAGGCAAGTTGTATTTTTGAGGATTAATTTTATTATTGAACAACAACCATGTTCTCAATGAACCCAAAAAACTCATTAATATCAAAGCTGAATAGTTTTGGAAGTAGTTTTTAGTTTTTTTTTTAGTTATAGCTATTTTAGGGGGATATCTGTGTGTGCAGGTGACTATTACTGTGCATAATTATTAGGCAACTTAACAAAAAACAAATATATACCCATTTCAATTATTTATTTTTACCAGTGAAACCAATATAACATCTCAACATTCACAAATATACATTTCTGACATTCAAAAACAAAACAAAAACAAATCAGTGACCAATATAGCCACCTTTCTTTGCAAGGACACTCAAAAGCCTGCCATCCATGGATTCTGTCAGTGTTTTGATCTGTTCACCATCAACATTGCGTGCAGCAGCAACCACAGCCTCCCAGTTCAGAGAGGTGTACTGTTTTCCCTCCTTGTAAATCTCACATTTGATGATGGACCACAGGTTCTCAATGGGGTTCAGATCAGGTGAACAAGGAGGCCATGTCATTAGATTTTCTTCTTTTATACCATTTCTTGCCAGCCACGCTGTGGAGTACTTGGACGTGTGTGATGGAGCATTGTCCTGCATGAAAATCATGTTTTCCTTGAAGGATGCAGACTTTTTCCTGTACCACTGCTTGAAGAAGGTGTCTTCCATAAACTGGCAGTAGGACTGGGAGTTGAGCTTGACTCCATCCTCAACCCGAAAAGGCCCCACAAGCTCATCTTTGATGATACCAGCCCAAACCAGTACTCCACCTCCACCTTGCTGGCGTCTGAGTCGGACTGGAGCTCTCTGCCCTTTACCAATCCAGCCACGGGCCCATCCATCTGGCCCATCAAGACTCACTCTCATTTCATCAGTCCATAAAACCTTAGAAAAATCAGTCTTGAGATATTTCTTGGCCCAGTCTTGACGTTTCAGCTTGTGTGTCTTGTTCAGTGGTGGTCGTCTTTCAGCCTTTCTTACCTTGGCCATGTCTCTGAGTATTGCACACCTTGTGCTTTTGGGCACTCCAGTGATGTTGCAGCTCTGAAATATGGCCAAACTGGTGGCAAGTGGCATCTTGGCAGCTGCACGCTTGACTTTTCTCAGTTCATGGGCAGTTATTTTGCGCCTTGGTTTTTCCACACGCTTCTTGCGACCCTGTTGACTATTTTGAATGAAACGCTTGATTTTTCGATGATCACGCTTCAGAAGCTTTGCAATTTTAAGAGTGCTGTATCCCTCTGCAAGATATCTCACTATTTTTGACTTTTCTGAGCCTGTCAAGTCCTTCTTTTGACCCATTTTGCCAAAGGAAAGGAAGTTGCCTAATAATTATGCACACCTGATATAGGGTGTTGATGTCATTAGACCACACCCCTTCTCATTACAGAGATGCACATCACCTAATATGCTTAATTGGTAGTAGGCTTTCGAGCCTATACAGCTTTGAGTAAGACAACATGCATAAAGAGGATGATGTGGTCAAAATACTAATTTGCCTAATAATTCTGCACTCCCTGTATTTAGACATCTAAATATATGTGTGTATATATATATATATATATATATATATATATATATATATATATATATATATATAAGCATTGAAGCTCTTTGCAGTCAAGTAGCTGAAAACATAATTTACTGTATGCTATATCCATATTTAATAAAGTGTATTTACTGTAAATATTTCCCATTCCAATGTTCTTCACAAAGGGTAAAGTATTTTTAAATAGATATTCCTATATGTATCTGTATATATCTATACCTATATATAATCATATATATATATATATATATATATATATATATATATATATATATATATATACATACATATACATATATACAGTATATATATATATACTGTATATATATATATATATATATATATATATATATATATATAAATATTTAAAAATATATAGAGCATATTCTGCTATTTGTGCACTTGAGAAAACGTTATCAGGTTTGCACAACTTTTTTCCCTTTTCCCGGTGGGGTGAAGAAGAGATGCCTAAGTCTATAGAGAAATACGTTAACCCGGTCACGATATTTAAAGTTTGGCTTTTTACTTTCAACCTGTAATAGGAACAATAAATAGCAATCCACTTGTAAACTAGCCCTTTAAGGGGAATTAAATTAAGTCTGGCAATAAAGGTTTTTTACAATTTATTTTATTGTGGTTGTCTGCCAAAAAAAAATATTTTAAATTTGAACATTCCTTTTTCTTAGTTTAGTTTATTTGGCACACAGATCAAATATGATCAGACTAATTATTTATGATTGCAATTTACATTTTTACAACATTAATTAGAAAATAACATAAAATAATAGCTGCCATGTTTTCCTACCATTTTGACTGTGTAACTTTTGTTTACATATAGGTTTGCAGAAATCCATGACCCTGTGTAATCAATCTAAATTTAATAAAACATGATGTTTTGATTATAATGTATATATAATTTGGGTAGCTTAACTAATTTAAATGGACATATTCTAATGCACTGCAATGCTATAGAAAAGAGAGCTTAAATTAATTTGACTTTTTTCTTTTGCAAACTTTAATGGATTGGAATAAAGGATAATAACAGTTATATCCAGCCCTAATCTGGCCAAATAAATGTTGCTATTATGAAGTCTTGGAGAGACTGAAGAGGCTAATGACTTGCTTAGTTAGGCTGTTTAATACCTTAGACTGTCATCAGCTCTTAAGGATCCTGTAGATCAAAGAAAAAAAGAGTTTGCTATTTCGTTAAAGCTTCTTTTGTTACTGCTGAAGTCTTTAGTATTGTCTTGCAATAGTATGTGACCATTCCAACACAGATTAGTGAGGACAGAAGAGGAATTGTCTAATTATATTTGCCACAGTGCAACATGATATTGCAGTTTAATGCAAGAAATATACTCTACTTTACCCCTTTAACACCAGGGTAGCCTTCTAAGCTTTGTTCATTTCTAGTATGGCTTGAATTATTTATTTGAAACAGTCATATTTATATTAGTTTGTATTTTATTTATCGGTAAAATAAAGAACAATTTAAAGGCGTTATCAATTTTTGTGCAGTGGTGTCGAATATTTGTACAGTATATCATGGTTAGTCTTTTTTTAGTTCACTATAAAAATGTCAGACTGACAAATTCTAACTAAAATGTTGTCATTTAAAACATCAACATTTAACTTAAACCGCATCTGTGATCTATCTGTGCACAGCTAAAAAAATGTTTTTTTTTATGATTGTTATTAAACGGTCATGATACCCAATTTTTTTCTTTCATGATTTAGAAAGAGCATGCCATTTTAAACAACTTTCTAATTTACTTCTATTATCTAATTTGCTTCATTCTCTTTATATCACTTGCTGAAAAGCATATCTAGATATGCTCAGTAGCTGCTGATTGGCTGCTGCACATAAAGGCCTTGTGTGATTGGCTCACACATGTACATTGCTATTTCTTCAACAAAGAATATCTAAAGAATTGAGCAAATTAGATAATAGAAGTACATTTGAAAGTTGTTTAAAATTGCATGCTCTATCTGAATCATGAAAGTTTAATTTTGACTAGACTGTCCCTTTAAGGGACAGATTACAAGTGGCGTGCTAACAGTTACGTGAGAGCAATATCACGGCTGTTTGGGCATGTCTGATGTAGCACTCGTATTACAAGTTTAAAATAAACACGATTGCTTGAGTGCGATTGAATTTAAAGCGCATCAGGATAGTGCGACCTCAGAGCTCTGGTTAACTGTTTCGCGAAAGCAAAAAAGTTGCACAAAACACATCAAAAATCCATTTACAGTACAGTTACACTCATAATAGCACCATCTAATAAAAATTACTAAAAAAATATTGCCAAAAAAGTTATAAGGGCTTAAATATATGAGATCTCAGGTGTTAGAAAAAAAGGAAGTCAACATGGTCGGATTTGCCTACCAGGATACCAGGAAATTTCCCGGTGGGCTGCAGCAGCTGGGGCTGGAAAGCTACAATTTAAAGGGGTGATTAATGGATGCAATTGGGCCTTATAACTGGCACTTTTTATATTACAAACTTTTATAATATAATTCTAAAACAAAATATTGGGGGAAGGAGTATCCCAGTAATCTCCTTTGAGATTATACTGAGTCAACGGAAAATAGGGCTGGTCTCCACATTTTCCAGGGCTGCTTTTTATCCCCAGTCCGGCCCTGGGAGGCAAAGGGCTTTAACATAAAGATACATGTCTAAATATGTGTATATATGTATTTACAGACATATATACGCATATAAACACATAAATAAATATATATATATGCATTGGAGCCATTTGCAGTTAAGTAGAGGAAAACATGTAAAATAATATTTATGCAATATTCATAAAAAAGGCAGGCAAAGGGCTGTAGCATAGAATTACATACATACATACATACACATGTTTAAATATGTATGTGTGTGTGTGTGCATTGGAGCCCTTTACAGTTAAAGGGACAGTATACTGTAAAATTGTTTTTCCCTTAATGTATTTCCAATGACTTGTTATACCAGCTGCAGAATATAGAATGTATGAAAAATTGAAAATTATAATTTTATTACTTATCTCTTCTTCACCCCACCAGGAGTGAAATTCATGCTACTGGCTGTGTTTGCACAGCCTGTCAATAGCCTGGACTTAAGTAAAGTAACTTTCAGTATAGGTGGCGATACCACAGGCTAAATCACCTATTTCAAATGACAAAATAAGGGTAAACAAGCTACTTGTAAACAATTTAATAAATTCCAGCAGGTAAAAATGGATAATTGGGAACAAATTAAAGGGATTTTTTCTGGGGGGGGGGGGGGGCTAAATTGCCCCTTTAAGTAGATTAAAACATGTAAAAGCATATTTACGCAATATTCATAATTAATAGTTTTACAGTATATCTACTGTAAATATTTCACATTCCAATATTTTTCACATAGAAGAATATGTTTAAGTATTGTTAAAAAAATATTATTATATATATATGTATATATCTATACCTATATATAATCATGTGTGTCTAAATATATATATATATATATATATATATATATATATATATATACTGTATATATACTGTATATATATATAACCAAAATACCAACAGATATATGTAGAAATATGTATTTATGAATAAATTCTGCTATGTGACGAACACTGGAATGTGAAATATTCATATTTTCATGTCAAGTTAGCACACTTGAGAATATCCGATCGGTGCGTGTGTAGGATGTAAGTTTTTTCCCATTTTTTTTGCTCCTTTGACTTTGCCCTTCAATAAATGCACCCAATAATTCTTATATAATTAGCTATTTCAATTAGGCATTATACATTTATGTATGCTTACAAAATATGTTCATGTAGGTAGCATGAAGTAGACTCAATAGCAGCAAAACAATACTGGGAACTATTTCCTGGTTGGTGGCTACATGTGTATAGCTCTTTTGATTAGGTCAACTGATGTGTTTACCTAGCTCCCCTGTAGTGCATTACTGTATCTTAAACAAAGAATACTAAGAGATTGAAGCAAATTTGACAACAAAAGTAAATTTGAAAGTTGTTTAAAATCTCATGAATCATGAAAGAAAAATGTTGCATTCCATGTTGTATGGATAAAAAAAAGTGCAGTGGCCGAAGGAATACTGACAATTTAATGTAATTTTATAAGCTTATAAAAATATTAATATATGATTTTAAAACTATATTTGCATGGCATGTGTTTTACTTCATAATGAGCATTCAGTGAAATGGACTAGGTGACAAAGCTTAGGTTCCCTTTAAAGTAGGTGACATAATGTCATAAGCAACTTCAAAAATAATGTACATGAACTGGGGTAATATTATTTGAGTTGTCTTTGCTATGAGTATGGAACTATACACATTAACAGCACTGCATCCATGTCAGACCAATATGCAAGAAAGAATCAAAACATTTAAAGAAATATACACATTTTAAATGTATTTTTATTGCATATTTTCCATTTTTCTGAGCATTCAAAGCTTCCTTTCTGTTGCTGCAATGCCCATTTAAACAGAATCCCCCCCCAAAAAATGTTTATATATTTTTTTATTAAAAATAATGAAGACTTTGTGACATTCTATATAAATAAGGAAACATCAGTTCATCAGGTTACACAGAATATAAATATTTCACACAAACATTGATATTTTATTATTGTAGATTTGAGCCATTGGATATTTTCTTTCAGGGCTTAGAATATTTAACATAAACCTTATCCCAGAAGCCAATAGGTAGAATCGTATCTGTAAGCACTTAATTCAATGTCAGCTCTCTAGAAACAGGTCACTTACATTTTAATGCAGTGCAGAATGTATTCACCAGGCGGAGAGGTTTGTCTTTCATAATAATGATCATAAATTTAATCAACTATAATGAGCAGCTGATGTCAAATTTATCAAAGGAACAGAACAGGGCAATGCAGACAAAAGTTACATCTTTATTAGCTGGAAATTATGTCAGCAGTTGGCATCAGTGTTTACTAAAAGGAGATTCATTGTTTCAGATTCAGATGCTGCGACTGTGATTTTATTAAGAAAGTAAACTGTTAAAATAAAAAAAAAACATGTCACACCTTTGAACAAACCTTATTTAAATGAGTTAAGTGTTTTGTTGTATGAAAATGGTTACTATTAAAAGCTATTTAAATTTATTATGAAACAAATGTATCTTTGAGGACAGCCCATCCTTTCTCAAGGATACACTATATGGCCAAAAGTATGTGGAAACCCCATTTACTACTGATTTCAGGTGTTTGCGCCACACCCATTTTTAGCAGGAGTATAAAATCCAACACACAGCCATGAAATCTTCTTAGACCAAAATTATCAGTAAAATAGGTTATACTGAAGAGCTTAGTGACACTGTCATAGGTCACTTTTGCCACAAGTTAGTTTGTGAAATGTCTGCCCTGCTAGATTTGACCCGGTCAACTGTAAGTGCTTTTATTGTAAAGTGGAAGGCGCAACAACAGCCCAGCCACATAGTTGTAGACTACTCAAACTCACAGAGTGGGGCTGCCAAGTGCTTAAAAGCATACGGCTAGATTACAAGTCTTGCGTTAGCCTTAAAAAGCAGCATTGAGGGGTCCCAACGCTGCTTTTTATTGCCCGCTGGTATTACGAGTCTGGCAGGTACAGGTGTACCGCTCACTTTTTTTCTGCGATTTTCGCATACCGCAAATCCCCTTACGTCAATTGCGTATCTTATCTTTTTTTTTATTTATTATGATTCAAACAGATACAACATATTGCAAAGAGAAGCATAAAACAATCATCAATACAGTCTCATATGTGTCATAGTTCTCATAGTAATAGCAATCATTTCTAGTCGTGAGTGACCAGTCCTTGGTGCTGTTGTCACACTTTAAGAAGAAAGTCTTATGCAGTATTACTCCTCTCGTTCAATATAACTCTTAAACCATCCTCTAAGTTGTACAGTAAACAACAATAACAAGGTTAACAAAAATGAAGATTAATAGATTTGGTGAGTATTCTATATTTTAGTGTCCAGCATCTTTTAGAGTCTATAACTCCTATACTACAAAGTGGTGACCTCTTTTACTAATGTCAAGTGCCAGTTATCAATTTTCCTCCATGGTTTCATTCTGGGGAGCGGCCTATATCTCTATATTTAACATTTCTGCTATGCTGAAATATAGTTCTAATTGGTCTCTCATCTGATAGTGTAATTTTTCGAGAGAGAATGTGGTTCTGATTTGTCTCTTTACCATAGAGAAAAAGCAAAAGAGCGGACGGCTGATATTCATGTAAAAATAAAAGTCCTTTATTCAAAAAAGTTTTAAAAACAGATGGTCAAAAAGTGAAAAATTCGTAATCAGAGCGCACACATAAGCACCAAGGGATAGGCTTGCTTACGCGTTTCGGCTGTGAGCCGTAATCATAGCATAGGTGAGCCTACTCCAGGTGCAATTTATACACACGTTGATTAAAGTGACGTAAATAAAACAAGGGAGAGTTTAAAATAAAGTCACTCCTCTTAAAGTGCTAGTTACATCTAGTGTGCCTGATACTAGCCATGGCCCTGATACAAAGGATGTCAAACAATGGAAATGAGGTCACGTAACACCAAATATATATAACACATACCAATGTTAAAGGATAATGAGCAAAACAACTATAGTACATATAATTACATAGTGCAGACAAATGATGTAGGATAATAGTGAGCAGTTAAACAATAGTACACTGTATACAATGAACCTATGTATGCACCCATAGATATTACTGTCAAAGTGAAAATATATATATATTCAGTGCTGCTCAAATGTGAATATATCATATGTCTGTAGCTATTATGCATGCATTAAGAGTATATGTTAAAATTAGAATGGTGAGGTGAAAATTTAAATGGATTGGCTAAACAGACGGTTTTTAGGGGGTCCATGAGATATATATAAATATATATAAACCCAACCTGCCTGGACTCCTCTTATTGAACTGATACATCACATTAAGTACAGTTGCTAAGATAGTAAGAAAATGTTTAAGTTCATGTGTGCACATGCACAATACAAAAATATATAGATTGTGAGCAGAGGTACCATTACAAATATTGGAGAGCGAGAGGTGCTATGGATCCCCCCACCCAGGACGATCCACTCCTACTCCCAGTAGTTGATAAGGTCAAATTCGGAGTTGAGTCCATGGGGGACCCTAGTCTCTAGTTTGAAGATCCACACCATCTCTCTTTTTCCCAATATTAAATCTCTATCCCCTCCTCTCTTAGGATAGGGGATCATGTCTATGGGTTGCCAGGAGAAGCAAGTAAGATCTTTGTTGTGTACTATTGCAAAGTGATTTACCAACGGGGTACTTGCCTTACCAACACGTATGGTAGAGAGATGTTCTCTCATTCTTGATCTAACATCCCTGGTCATGAGTCCCACATATTGCTTACTGCATCGAGTACACGTGATGCAGTACACAACATATGTGGAGGTACAGTTTAGACAGAAGTTGACGTCATATACCTTCCCTGTAACAGAGGACCTAAAGGTGTCAGATATAATCAAATAATCACATGCCCCACATCTGGAGCTTCCACATCTGTAGGAGCCTTTACTTGTGAGTCATGAGCTAGCCTGAGATGGCGGTTTCTTAAGGACTGTGTGGGGACAATATATTGCCTAATGTACGGTTCCTCCGATAGGAGCATCTCACACCTTCCTGGACACATCCCAGTAGTCTTTCATCCGCAACAAGCATTTTAAAAGGATGTTTCAGAATGCTACATACATCCTCATATTGTGAACTGTAATCAGTTACAAAAGTGACACCTTTGTGTGTCTCTAGAGTTTTAGATCTATCCTGCAGTAGATCTGATCTATGTATTTTGGAAACATCATTAAAGGCCCTATTCACAGTTTTCCGTTGATACCCTCTTTGTAGAAGGCGTTTACAAACCTCTTTCATCTGGACTTGGCCCTCGATCTCATCAGTGCAATTTCTTTTCGCCCTGATGAGCTGGCCTTTGGCGATGGCATAGGGAACATGTCTGGGATGGCAACTCCTTGCATGTAGCAAGGAATTGCCAGAGATGGGTTTCCTGTACAAGCTAGAAATAATTCTACCTTCCTTACTACCACTGAGAGTTATGTCCAGAAAATTTATCTTGACCTTTTGAATCTCATGCGTGAATTTGAGGCCTATGGTGTTAGAGTTAATGTTATGTATAAATTCTGTCACATCAACCTCACTTCCACTCCAGATAAGAATCAAATCGTCTATAAAACGACGGAAAAATATAATCTGTGACCTGTGGGCATTCCCATCTCCAAAGACGTGGGACAGCTCCCACCAATCTGATTTGTCTCTCCCATTTCGGTTATTGTTGGACTTTCTTTGGATTTCCAATGTCTGGGAATTATTTGTTTCGCACTATTCAATAGTATCATTAGTGTGTTCTGTTGTGTTTTGGTTAGCTTGGGAATGGGTTTATATAGCAGTACCACTGTAGGGTCAAGTGTTAAATTTATGGACACTATCCTTTTAATTTGCACTATCACTTGTGTCCAGAATGGAACCAGTAGTGGGCATGACCACCATATGTGAATTAGGCTTTCCCTTTCTCCACAATCCCTCCAGCATCTGTCCGAGGCAGTGTGGTATATTGACCATAATCTTTGGGGAGTTAAATACCATCTCATCAGCAGTTTGTAGTTTGTTTCTAAAATGTTTGTTGAAATAGAAGCCCCAGCTGTCTTTTGGAATATCATCTCCCAGTCTTTAGCAGAGGGGGGGTTTAATAAGTCTCTTTCCCAGCTCTTAGTATATTGGGGTAATTGGTTAGATGCGTGTGAGTTTAAGATTTTATAGATCAAGGAGAGCGTTCCTTTGGTTTGATGTATGTTTGTACATAAGTATTCAAAGGCAGTTCGTTGTCTCGTTAAATTTTCCCTTTGGGGATGAGTGGTGATGATGGGGTGTAGTTGTGAATAGCTAAACTACCTAGAAAAAATTCCCTGTCCACAATCAAGTAGGTCTTCCCTATCTTTTAGGGAGTTACCGTCTGTTATCAAGAAGTAGGGTATTGTGTCACTAAGTGTTGATATTGTCAGTCTTCTTGCACTGTCACTAAAAGGTAGTGTTTGGTCTAAAATGACCGAGGTTAATGGGGAGGGTATAGTGGATAGCTGTTTTGTAGAGGTTATGGTTTTGGACCATGTCTGGAAGACTAAGTCTATTATAGTGTAGGAGTTTTGTATCTTAGGCCATTTATTTCTGGGTGACCAACACAATGCTCAGAGTTGGGGTATGTTTAGAATTTTGTGTTCCAATTGAACCCATTCTTTCGTTTGTGCATTGCAACTCCAATCTTTAATTCTATGCAGAATCACTGCTGTTCTATATTTAGCCAAACATGGCACTCCCAGTCCCCCATTAGGCTTAGGGTGGTATACAGTCGCTCCCGCCTCTCTTGGATGTTTCCCAGCCCAAATATAATTATTAAATGTATTTTGTAGGAAAGAAATGTACCTAGATATTTGATGGATTCTGTTCGAATAGTAAAGGTGTATTTATTATGTAGGTCATTTAGAGTCTGTGGATCTATTCCTAATCCTAGGATTTCAGATTTAGAGTGTTTAATGGAAAAGTTGGAGTATACACTGTATCTTGCCAGAGCTTGCATAATTAAAGGGATTGTTCTGGAAGGGGAGGTGATGGTAAACAAAACATCATCCGCGTATAGTGATATTTTATATTGCTCTTTGTCTACTTGAAGGCCTGTAATCAGGGGATTTATCCGGATGTGAGCGGCTAGTACTTCCATTGTTAGGGCGAACGGAAGTGGTGAGAGGGGGCACCCTTGTCTTGTGCCGTTATTAATGAGACATTTTGGGGAAACCGAATTATTAAATTTAATCGTTGCCGAGGGGTTAGTATATAAAACAAAAATGCGTTGGATGTACAGCTGACTAAAGCCAAACACGTATAGTGTATTTTCTAGAAAAAGCCAGTTCAGCCTATCAAAGGCCTTTTCTGCGTCCATGGCCATAATTATCGTCTTAATGTTTCTGTGTTTTGCGTGTTCAATTAGTTGTATAACTTTATTAGTATTATCGCATGCTTCCCTCCCCGGAATGAATCCTGTTTGGTTCAAATGGACTAATTGTGGCAAATATTTATTAAGTCTTATGGCTAGAATTTTGGCATAAATTTTGATATCTAAATTTAAAAGAGATATTGGGCGATAACTTGCTGGATCTTCCGGGTTCTTACCCTGTTTAGGGAGGATTGTTATCCGTGCCTCTAACAAAGTGGGGGGGAATGACTGTCCTTTGTCAATGTGTTCAAAAAGTGTTAAGAGTTGTGGACCTAATATATTTTCAAATGATTTATAATACTTCGCAGAGAAGCCGTCCGGGCCAGGACTCTTTCCATTTTTCAATTGTTGGATGGCTTCTTTGACTTCCTCTCTAGTAAAAGGCATATCTAATTGTTCTCTCATTTCATGGGAAAGTGACGGGAGGTTTGCTTCCTGGATATAGTTCTTACATTGTTCCTTAAATTTAGCGTCTACGGACTTATCAGGGATATTATAAAGTTTGGTATAGTAATCAGTAAGAACTTTGGCAATTCCTTCTGTGGAGCAAGCTTCATCCCCATTAGGAAGTCTTAGTTTTTTGTATATAAGAAGATAGTGTTTTTTTTTAAGAGCTCTAGCTAGTAGTTTTCCTGGTTTATTTGTTGTGGTTTTTGGTTTAGAAGGTCGGTGGGATGTAGTTTGTGTAGATGTTCTATTCTAGAAAGAGAATTGGTTAACTGGTTGTATTTTTCTTTCTTCTGTCTGAGTTTTTGGGATTTCAGCTTTATCAAATGGCCTCTGACGAAACACTTATGTGCTTCCCATATTGAAGATTGGCTAACGTCAGGTGTATTATTGATGGTGAAGAATTCAGTCAGTAAGTCTGTCATTGATTGGACTATGGCAGGATCAGTTAATAGTGTTTCGTCTAGTCGCCATAGGAAGGGTGAGTTCGGTTTAGTTGGCCACTTCAGAGTCAGTATCACAGCAGAGTGATCTGACCACGCCGTATGAGATATTCGTATCCTATCTTTTTAATGGGATTTGCCTAACGCCGGTATTACGATTGCAGGAAAAAGTGAGCGGTACACCCTCTCCTGTCCAGACTCCTACCACATTTAAAAGTCAGTAGTTAAGAGTTTTATAGGCTAACTTCGTAACATAAAACTCTTAACTAAAGTGCTAAAAGTACACTAACACCCATAAACTACGTATTAACCCCTAAACCGAGGCCCCCCGCACATCGCAAACACTTAAATACATTTTTTAACCCCTAATCTGCCGACCGGACATCGCCGCCACTTTAATAAATATATTAACCCCTAAACTGCCGCACTCCCACCTTGCAAACACTATTTACATTTTTATTAACCCCTAATCTGCCTGCCCTAACATCGCCGCCACCTACCTACATTTATTAACCCCTAATCTGCCGTCCCCAATGTCGCCGCTACTATATTAAATTTATTAACCCCTAAATCTAAATCTAACCCTAAGTCTAACACCCCCCTAACTTAAATTTAATTTAAATACATCTAAATAAATATTCCTTTCATTAACTAAATTATTCCAATTTAAAACTAAATACTTACCTATAAAATAAACCCTAAGATAGCTACAATATAACTAATAGTTACATTGTAGCTAGCTTAGGATTTATTTTTATTTTACAGGCAAGTTTGTATTTATTTTAACTAGGTAAAATAGTAACTAAATAGTTATTAACTATTTAATAACTACCTAGTTAAAATAAAGACAAATTTACCTGTAAAATAAAACCTAACCTAAGTTACAATTACACCTAACACTACACTATCATTAAATTAATTACCTAAACTAACTACAATTAACTACAATTAAATAAAATAAACTAAAGTACAAAAAACAATAATCACTAAATTACAGAAAATAAAAAAATAATTAAATTTTTTTAAAGCTAATTACACCTAATCTAATCCCCCTAATAAAATAAAAAAAGCCCCCCAAAATAATACATTTCCCTACCCTATACTAAATTACAAATATCCCTTAAAAGGGCCTTTTGCGGGGCATTGCCCCAAAGTAATCAGCTCTTTTACCTGTAAAAAAAAATACAATACCACCCCAACATTAAAACCCACCACCCACACACCCAACCCTACTCTAAAACCCACCCAATCCCCCCTTAATAAAACCTAGCACTACCCCCTTGAAGATCTCCCTACCTTGAGCCGTCTTCACCCAGCCGGGCACAAGTGGACCTCCAGAGGGGCAGAAGTCTTCATCTGATCCAGCCAGAAGAGGACATCCAGACCGGCAGAAGTCTTCATCCAGGCAGCATCTTCTATCTTCTTACATCCGGAACAGAGCGGGTCCATCTTGAAGACATCTGACGCGGAGCATCCTCTTTCATCCAACGGCGACTGAAGAATGAAGGTTCCTTTAAGTGATGTCATCCAAGATGGCGTCCCTTCAATTCCGATTGGCTGATAGAATCCTATCAGCCAATCGGAATTTAGGTAGGAGAAATCCTATTGGCTGATGCAATCAGCCAATAGAATTGAGCTCAATCCTATTGGCTGATTGGATCAGCCAATAGGATTGAACTTCAATTCTATTGGCAGATTAAATCAGCCAATAGGATTTCTCCTACCTAAATTCCGATTGGCTGGTAGGATTCTATCAGCCAATCGGAATTGAAGGGACGCCATCTTGGATGACATCACTTAAAGGAACGACGTTGGGGGGGCAGATTAGGGGTTAATATATAAAATGCAGGGTTCGGCGATATTGGGGGCATCAGATTAGGGGTTCATAAGTATAATGTAGGTGGCGGCGGTCTCCGGAGCGGCAGATTAGGGGTTAATAATATAATGCAGGTGTCGGCGATGTCGGGGGTGGCAGATTAGGGGTTAATAAGTGTAAGATTAGGGGTGTTTAGACTCGGGGTTCATGTTAGGGTGTTAGGTGTAGACATAAAATTCCTTTCCCCATAGGAAGCAATGGGGCTGTGTTAGGAGCTGAACGCTGCTTTTTTGCAGGTGTTAGTTTTTTTTTCAGCCGATTCTGCCCCATTGTTTCCTATGGGGAAATCGTGCACGAGCACGTTCAGCCAGCTTACCGCTGACTTAAGCAGCGCTGGTATTGAGGTGAGATGTGGAGCTAAATTTTTCTCAACGCTCACTTTTCTGAGGCTAACGCCGGCTTGCAGAAAACTCGTAATACCAGCGTTGTCTTAAGTGAGCGGTGAGAAAAAAAGGCTTGTTAGCACCGCACACCATTACCGACAAAAACTTGTAATCTAGCCGATAGTGTGTTATAATGATCTATCTGTTGCATCTCTCACTACAGAGTCCCAAACTGCCACAGCACATTAGAACAATAAGTGTGCATTGAGAGCTTTATAATATAGGTTTCCATGACAAAAGCAGCTGGACATATGTCTCACATCAACATATGCAATACCAAGCATCAGCTGGAGTGGTATAAACACAATACTACTGGACTCTGGGACAGTGCAAACAAGTTCTCTGGAGTGATAAATCACACTTTACTATCTGGAAGTCTGACAGATGAATATGAGTGTGGCAGAGGCCAGCAAAATGCTACTTACCAGAACGCATAGTGACTACTGTAAAGTTTGGAGGAGGAGGGATAATAGTCTGGAATTGCTTTTTAGGGTTTGGGCCCCTTAGTTCCAGTGGAGTGTCATCTGAATGCTACAGGATACAATGACATTTTAGACAAATGGGTGCTTCCATCTTTGTGGCAGTATGACTGTGCCATTATGAACAAAGTGAGATCCTTGAAGACCTAGTTTGACAAGTTTGGTGTGGAGGAACGTGCCTGTACAGAGCCCTGAGTTCAACCCCATAGAACACCTTTGTAAATTGAGATGCTGATTGAGAGCCAGACCTTCTCATCCAACATTAGTACCAGACCTTACAAATGCTGTTTTGATTGAATGGGCACAAATTCCCACAGGCACAGTCCAAAATCTTGTGCAAAATCTTCCCGATATAGTGGTGCCTGATATGGCCGCAAAGGGGGGGGGGGGAGAAACTGCATGTAATGTATGTGTTTTGGAATGGGATGTCCAATAAGCTCATATAGATGTGATGAACAGGTGTATTCATAAGGGTGTAATGGGTACCTACCGAGGCAATGCAATTTTGGGGCCCGTACTGTCAGGGGAGAGAGTATAAGAAGGTGCAATGTACATGCTATATTAAGTTTACGAAGAAATGATTATGGTATCAAGTGGTGTAGTATATAGTGTAATTCATAAAATAAGACATACTCACTGTTGGGACAAAGATGGCCAACAATACAGGAGGCAAGGCTTTCAGGGGAGGGGAATTAAAGGTTTGGGCCACATAACGCAACATAAAACCCATATATTTTCTTTCACAATTCAGTTAGAGCAATTGTTTTAAAAACTTACTTTCAAATGTAATTCTATTATGACATTTTCTTCATTTTGTTTATATCATTTGTTAAAAAGCAGGGTCATAAGCTCATGAGCATAAATGTTTTTGGAGCACTTTATGGCAGCAGTTTTAATGAAGCATGCATCAACCCTACACGACTGTGAGTTTAACCTATCCCCAAAGGGGATAAACACACAGTGGAAGTGCCATTTGTGACCCCTAGCTCACTACAGGTCTAAGTGTATCCCCCCACTGATCCAATCAGCAGTACTAGTCGCATTACTCAGACGTGCAAGTAGCAAGGCTTATTGGATAAGAGAAAGATTCTGCTGGGGTCCAGCATAACACTTCTTCTATGTATTTAACCCCTTTGTAGAGGTTAAACACACAGTAGAAAAGGGTAGATAGTCTTAAAATTACTTGCGCTAATGAATTAGAGAATATAATTTTTATCTATTATGGCCCTTTAATATTCATTTGACCATAGAATAAATGTAACTATTTTCTTAAGAAATTTTACATTTTATTGAAAGCAACAGTGAATATCATATGTTACATTCAATTTAAAAAAAACATATTTGTAAACACAAACAAGAAACAAATTAGTACAGTACCCATTTAAAATTAGCATTGCAAGAAAAACAAAATGGCAAATTCTACAGTTTATTAAATATAATATCAGAAACATTAGATATTTACAGGTGCAAAGACAGAAAGAAAAAAGGGTTAAGGTTTTAAAATATGAAGGAGATTTTGCTCTTTTAGAGCGTCTCATTAGACTTCATACTGTATTTTTTCCAGAATGTGACCTCTTTGACTTGCAGAGGAGGGTTTTTATCATTTCTTACTATTAATAAACTGTATTATTATACAGGAAAATGGTAAAATGACAAAACAAAGAAAATAATGAGTGTTTGGTTAAGGATGGTTATGGGAAGATATAAAATAAATAAAATAAAATGAGTTAAAAAGGGAGAGAATATTTGTTATAATAAAGACATTGGCCTCTATTTATCAAGCTGTCAACCGCAAATACGCTGGAATTCCGCAGCGTATTTGTGGCGAGCCTGATTCCCCTTAGTTATCAAACCCTACAGACCGGCAAAAGTAGAATATAGTGACGTAGCATACGATCCGCCGGAATTCAATCCGACACAGATCGATGCTTACATCACTACAGATGTTCCGAACGCAAGTTCGGCACAATCTGACTACTTTTGCTAGTTATCAAATAACTAGCAGGTACGCTCGCCACTTTTCCGGCCCAGCGTACCTGGTTTTCAATCCGCCACCCTGGAGGCCGCGGATACCATAGGAATCAATGGGAGTCGGAAAGCAGCGAAAGCTCATGTTCACTGCTGCCTGATATCCCATTGATTTCTATGGGAATGTCTACATCTAACACCCTAACATGTACCCCGAGTCTAAACACCCCTAATCAGCCCCCCCTACACCACCACCACCTACATTAAATTTATTAACCTAAACTGCCGCTCCCGGACCATGCCACAACTAAATAAAGTGTTTAACCTCTAAACCGCTGCTTCCGGAGCCCACCGCCACCTACATTATATTTATTAACTCCTAATCTGCCCCCCCCTACACCGCCGCCACCTACATTATACATATTAACCCCTAATCTGCCCCCCTACACCGCCGCCACTATAATAAACATATTAACCCCTAAACCTAAGTCTAACCCTAAACCTAACACCCACTAACTTAAATATAATTTAAATAAATCTATATAAATATTCCTATAATTAACTAAATTATTCCTATTTAAAACTAAATACTTACCTATAAAATAAACCCTAAACTAGCTACAATATAACTAATAGTTACATTGTAGCTAGCTTAGGGTTTATTTTACAGGCAACTTTGTATTTATTTTAACTAGGTAGAATAGTTACTAAATAGTTATTAACTATTTTATAGCTACAAAGTTAAAATAAATACAAAAGTACCTGTAAAATAAAACCTAACCTAAGTTACAATTACACCTAACACTACACTATAATTAAATTAATTCCCTAAATTAACTACAATTATTTACAATTAAATAAAATTAATTAAAGTACAAAAACCCCCCCACTAAATTACAGAAAACAATTAAATAATTACAAGTATTTTAAACTAATTACACCTAATCTAATCCCCCTAATAAAATAAAAAAGGTAGGAAAAATCCTATTGGCTGATGCAATCAGCCAATAGGATTGAGCTTGCATTCTACTGGCTGTTCCAATCAGTCAATAGAATGCAAACGCAATCCTATTGGCTGATTGGATCAGCCAATAGGATTGAACTTCAATCCTATTGGCTAATTGCATCAGCCAATAGGATTTTTCCTACCTTAATTCAGATTGGCTGATAGAATTCTATCAGCCAATCAGAATTCAAGGGACGCCATCTTGGATGACGTCATTTAAAGGAATATTCATTCGTCGGGTAGTCTTCGGCCTGGAAGGATGCTCCGCATCGGATGTCTTGAAGATGGACCCGCTCCGCTCCGGATGGATGAAGATAGAAGATGCCGCCTGGATGAAGACTTCTGCCCGTCTGGAGGACCTCTTCTGCCCAGATAGGATGAAGACTTCTGACCGTCTGGAGGACCACTTCTGCCGGCTTCGTTGAGGACTTCGGCCCGGTTGGGTGAAGACTTCTCAAGGTAGGGTGATCTTCAAGGGGTTAGTGTTAGGTTTTTTTAAGTGGGGATTGGGTGGGTTTTAGAGTAGGGCTGGGTGTGCGGGTGGTGGGTTTTAATGTTGGGGAGGGTATTGTAATTTTTTTTACAGGTAAATGCCCTGCAAAAAGCCCTTTTAAGGGCTATTTGTAATTTAGTGTAGGGTAGGGCTTTTTATTATTTTGGGGGGCTTTTTTATTTTATTAGGGGGATTCGATTAGGCGTAATTAGTTTAAAATTCTTGTAATTATTTTTATTTTTTTTCTGTAATTTGGTGGGGGTTTTTTTTGTACTTTAGTTAATTTTATTTAATTGTAATTAATTATAGTTAATTTAGGGAATTCATTTAATTATAGTGTAGTGTTAGGTGTAATTGTAACTTAGGTTAGGTTGTATTTTACAGGTACGTTTGTCTTTATTTTAACTAGGTAGCTATTAAATAGTTAATAACTATTTAATAACTATTGTACCTAGTTAAAATAAATACAAAGTTGCCTGTAAATAAAAATAAACCCTAAACTAGATATAATGTAACTATTAGTTATATTGTAGCTAGTTTAGGGTTTATTTTATAGGTAAGTATTTAGTTTTAGATAGGAATAATTTATTTAATTATAGGAATATTTATTTTGATTTATTTAAATTATATTTAAGTTAGTGGGTGTTAGGTTTAGGGTTAGACTTAGGTTTAGGGGTTAATATGTTTATTATAGTGGCGGCGGTGTAGGGGGGGAAGATTAGGGGTTAATAAATATAATGTAGGTGGTGGTGGGCTCCGGGAGCTGTGGTTTAGGGGTTAAACAATTTATTTAGTTGCAGCGGGGTCCGTGAGCAGCGGTTTAGGGGTTAATAACTTTATTTAGTTGTGGGGGGGTCCGGGAGCGGCGGTTTAGGGGTTAATAACTTTATTTAGTTGTGAGGGGGTCCGGGAGCGGCGGTTTAGGGGGTAAAACAGTTTAGTATAGTGTGGGTACTTAGTGATAGGTAGAAAGAAAGCTGTGAAAAAGCCGAAGAGCAGTGAGATCGATGACTGTTAACAACAGTCCGCTGCTCATCGCACCGTACTTGATGCGCGGCTTTTTGACAGCTTTTTTGATAATTTTGGAGAACGTATTCAGGTCCGCGGCGGCGATGTTAGGCAATCATAGGCGTGCGTATTGGTGCCGTCAAATGCAAGAAAGTTGACGGCTTGATACATAGAGGCCATTGGCCTAGGTTGAAATTCATTGAGCTTTGCTTTACCTATATTTTCTGTAGTTTCATTAGTGAGCATTTGTTCCATTCATATTTATTACCGGATGAGGTACACAGTACATGATATATCGCACACCAAGCATCAACCACTAACAATGTGTAAAAACAATAATCACAACACTCAAGTAACGCACTTGAAAAACAATGTCTTGAATGGCTAGAAGTAATCACTTAGGCCTAGCATGTGAAATTAGAGTATCTTGTCTCAGGAGTGTGTTTTACTATGTCAAAGATGGCAAACTTGTTTTATTGTTCTGTCATTTCTTTTTAACTGTTCTCAAATTTTCTTTAATGTACACAACATCGGTCCCGAATACTTGAACCACCGCGTTACATTCTACACCCCCCGCCAAACAACTTTGATTGGGCGACCAAGCCCTTGCAGTCATCCCCTGCATCAGGAAAACCACAGCGGGAGGCAGATCCTTCTCTCCCCTGGCAGCCAAGACTTGGAACACCCTCCCGCTGCACCTCAGACAAGCTACCGCCCTAACTAAGTTCAGAAAGGACCTCAAGATCTGGCTCTTCGACTGAACTGCAACCCTCAGTGCCTTGAGACCCTTACGGGTGAATAGCCCCGCTTTACAAGAACCCAATAGATAGATAGATGTTGGGCTTTATAGAGGGATTGTTTTTTTTAAATGTTTTTGTTCTCTAAGATTTTAAAGATATTTGTATGATGTCAGAACTTTTTGCAGTGCTATACACTGAGAGGTGAATAGTTATGAGATAAGTGGGTTTCACTGACTCTAGGCTATTGAATGGAAGATAGGTAAGAGAGAAATAGTAAATTCGGAAAAAAGGATGGTGCATAAAGGAAGTTGAAAATTAATTGAGAAACAATACAAAGGAAGATAAAAGAGAAGCGAATACGAATGGAGAAATTACACAAAAAAAGATCAGAAATACATTAAACACAGAACTGAAGAAAGCAACAAAAACAAGTCAAATACTGTCAGCGGATCATAGAATCTATTTCCAAGGTAATACACACAAATATTTCCAGTATTGTTCAAGCTCATCTGTAAGGTCAATACCTGTGCATCTTCTTATGCAACTTTGTAATTTTCACTTTCAGTATGTAAAGTTAAAGAACAAAGACATGATAAAGTAATTCTATTGGCTACAGAATCTTACAGAACACCAATTTGTTTATTTCATTTAACAATCTCTCAATTTACACGGGGCTTTGGTAAAAGAAAAAATACTTTTAAATAGGTACAGCTCAGCTCTACATGTTTTAAAAACAAATGTATCTTCCTCAGAAGTATTAAATACAATAATCACACACCAAGATTCTTACAAGAGATTTTGGAACTGTTTTGGAGTTTACTGGGTGTATGTATTTAACTATGGCCTTGATCTCAATATATTAGCAATTTGCTCCTGAAAAGGCTTTTGGCTTCCCAACTGAGGGTTTACTTCCAAAAAATGGAGCCTTAAGCTTCCAAAGTTGCTGACAGCTGTAAGTAGTTTAGTGCTCCATTTTAATACAGGTATACCTCGCTCATACAGCAGGTTAGGGACCGGAGCCCCGCTGTAAAGTGAAAACCGCCTTAAAGGGATACTGAACCCAAATTGTTTCTTTTACTATTCAGATAGAGCGTGCAATTTTAAGCAACTTCCTAATTTACTCCTATTATCAAATTTTCTTTGTTCTCTTGCTATCTTTATTTGAAAAAGAAGGCATCTAAGCTAAGGAGTCAGCCAATTTTTGGTTCAGACCCTGGACAGAACTTGTTTATTGGTGGGTGAATATATCTACCAATCAGCAAGAACAACCCAGGTTGTTCACAAAAAATGGGGCGGCTTCTAAACTTACATTCTTGCTTTTCAAATAAAGATACTAAGAGAATGAAGAAAATTTGATAATAGGAGTAAATTAGAAAAACCGAACCACAAAAGAAAAAAATTGGGTTCAGTGTCCCTTTAAAGTTAAACAATGGGGTTTTAGCTTTCTTTTCACTTGCCAGTGTTTAAAAACTTGAAAACATGTTTGAACTAACATATATTAGGGATGCAATAGTGCTACGCTTAGTTTAACACTCACACAGCACAGTATTCAATTAGTATTCAATAAATACTTTACCTGTAAAATAGAGACAATTACTGTAGTAAAATGTGCCAGACTATAGCACAGATTGCGCTGTAATGCTGTAAACAGAGTGAACTAAGCATAACAAAATGGTGCCAGTCACTTTTATTGCAATCTCACAAAGATTACAGCACTATTTCAAAATCCTTGGAGGTTGAACTTCAGCTCCACAAAGCACTTTATTAGCGAAGCTCTGTAAAGTGAAGCGCTGTAAAGTGAGGTATACCTGTAGCAGGTTTCCTTTGAAATATTTTGCGCACAGAGTGCAGTCGCTCTTTTCTTGTAGGTGTAAGTTAACGTTGTGCTAACGCTTCCATCCGACGTCTGATTTATTGAAAAGAGTGCCATAACAAGTTAGTTGCTATGGCAACCCTACCTTACACTATAAAAGTTACATATTTTTTTTAACTATAAGAAAATGCTACTTTTTATTATAATTATATTTTCTACCTTATTAAGGTTTAGGTCTAGTTTGAATTTTGTAGATATGTGTTTTAATATATTCTTATATGTAAATACATATTGATATTTCAATAAGAACATAAGTGCTACTATTCTAGATGGTTTAGCATTGCTGTGGATAGAAACAAATTACAATAGGTTCCTATAAAAGTTACGTGTGATCTCCTTTTAGAAGATGTAGACGGCACCAGTACTGTTTAACACATATACGTATGTAAAAGTGTGCCCTGTCTACTGTATACACCCACTCCACTAGAAATTAATGGAGCTTTAATGAATCAATACCATGTATGTTAATAAACCTCTAGATCTTCTCCTGTGGTGATTTCAGAGTGAATTTGAATATGAGCAAAATATTAGACTAGATTTGTTGAATTTGAAAACCTATAACTGACTTTGAAAAGGTTTTAAAAAGTGACTTGAAAATGGATAGTGAGAACTTTTCGGCCCCATAGGAGAAATAGGCTTTTATCAAGGATCTGAAAACCTGTTTGCGAGAGGGGAAAAGAGCCAAAAAAGCCACAGCCAATAGATTGTTATTGAAGCCCACGTCTTTAACCCTCTTTCAGGAGTAAAAAAAAAAGTTAAAATTTGGAATTTGTTAAAAAAAACAATTAACAAAATAAATTACTCATTTACACTACAATGTTTCCTTAATTTTTTACTTTGACCAAACATGAATATTATATCTTACACTGATAATTTAATGCTACTGTGTACTTAATAAACATACAAGGCACAGACATTTTATACAAAAGGCCATAGTTTTTATTTAAACATTTAGCTTTAGGATCTAGTCAAATAAAAAGTCCTTGCAGTTTGCTAAATTTAATCTGTTTTCCTTGATCAAAGTTAGTAGTGGTGCCAAGAAAGTTACTGACGGTCTCCAACCATAACATGTATAGTCTTCCACTGTGCTTAACCAGAGATTTTTTTATTTGTTTTCCTTTTTTCACAAAGCATGAAACATTTACAGACTACACAATTTTCAGCTTTGCCAAATTTTTCTGGATGGTGTTGGGATAAGCATCTGGACAGCATCTAAATGTACAACCAACATATCACAAAAGCTTTGAGCCAAAAACATTTAACTTCATTCTGTTGCATATTGAATCATTCTAGCTGGATATCACCATTATGGTGTGCACCCTGGGAAACAATTTTCAATTGCTCATATTCTAATTTGTGCAACTAGAAAATAAATAAATGATATATTTTGTTACACCAAGGCAATCAGGATTCCATTAATTAAGGACAATGAAGACAGATATTTGTATGATAGATTAGATGTATGCCAAATGCCAAAGGACAGTAACTTCAGATTACATAATTTTTAAAATCTTAAACACTAAGGGCTAGATTATATGTGACGCTCTATCGTTAGCGCGAGGATCATAAATGCGATTGTGGTGTTTTTTATGCTCAAATCCATATTACAAGTGGCACGCTGTTTAAATTACAGTGAATTTGTTTGCGCAAACTCATGGTAATTTTCACTCCCCCTATTTTCTATGGTGGCATTGAGCGACAATGTGCATCTTATATTACACATTAAAAGTAAATACAATTGCTCAAATCTTATTTAACGCTCAAACTTTTTTATGTGAACTGAAAGTTTGCGTAATAAGTTTGGCCGGAGTTAAAAGTTGCAGTAAACTATACTATTAACCCCTAAACCACCACACTCCACATAGCAAAGTACCCTGCTACACTATTAACCCCTAAACTGCCACACCCCACATCACAAAATACCCCGCTACAATATTAACTCCTAATCCACCACACCCTAACGTTGCAAAGTACCCACTAACCTCCTAACAGCTAACCCCCTAACACCCATAACAAAAACCCCTAAGTCACCAAAAAAAAAAAAAAAAAAACTAGCATTACCTAAAAATAAAAAAACCTAACAACCTAACATACAGTTTAGGTGTATATATATATATATATATATATATATATATATATATATACACAGTATATATATATATATATATTTTTATATATATATATATATATATATATATATATATATATATATATATATATATATATATATATATATATAAGAATTAAAGGGCCAGTTTACTAAAAGATTTTGTACCCTTTAATTTGTTCCCAATGATCTACTTTACCTGCTAGAGTGTATTAAATTGTTTACAAGTATTTACTTTACCCTTATATTGGCTTTTGAAATAGTTGATTTAGCCTGTGGTATCCTAACCTATTCTGAAAGTTTCTGGCCTTAGGTCCAAGCTATAGGTAAGCTGTGTAAACACAGCCAGCAGAAGAAATTACAACCCCAGTGGGGTATAGAAGAGATAAGGTAATACAATGTTAATTTTCCATTGTTCTCTCCAAGTATTGGTCTTCGGTTTACTGAAAGATATAAGATAAAGAAGAATATATTATATAAGAACAAAAGGATATGCACTCTTAGGAACAGTTCAACCACACACCGTAGTAGGTTAAAAAATAAAACTTTTATTCCTCAAATTCAGTTAAAAATTATATGGCAACACAAAGTAGGTGCTGGTCTCAGAGCTTAGCAAAGCATCCAGTCATGAAAAAAAGAGGTCTGACCGGTTTCGGCCGCGATGACCGTAATTATAGACATCACAGACTACCTGTTATTAAGTGATAAGACAGAATGTATGGTGCTGTGTGTATACATGGTTAAATACAGGCTTTCCCTAAAGGGTACATTTCCTTATTTTTGTAAGCATTTTATATGTACACAATGTGATAAAGTCTTGAGATCTGATTATACCTACAAGCTTAACCCATTTAATTAGGTTGTGGCTTCAAAACACAAAATCAGCTATTTCATATACACAAAAAACCTTAAAAAGCAAATTGTCATACATTTTATACTCTGCAGTTGGTAAAAAAAAGTAATTGGAAACACATTGAGGGAAAAACTATTTTACAGTATTTTGTCCCTTTAATAGAACATATTCTTCTATGTGAAGAACATTGGAATGTGAAATATTCATAATTCAAGTTGAATAAACGCGGTCGGGTTAGCGCGTGAGTGTAGGTGTTTGTCTTTGCAATTTTCACGTTTCATTGTCTATGGGAAAAGTCTGTGGGAGAATACGTTAATGTGTTCCCAATATTTGAAGTTCAACTTTTTGTGTGGGTCGAGTTTTCACTGGTGCGCAAACTTTTTACTTTCAACTGACAATACAAGCGCAAAACCAACAGGCAAAAAGCCTCTGTCTAGGGAAGTTAATGCACGTGGGGGAGTGAAAAATAGCGCACCACTCATAATCTATCTTTTAGTTAATGGTATTGCACAAACTGGAGTTATTATAGTTTGAGTGGCCTTCTACAGGACTGGATATTTGTATTTTTTGTGTTAGTGAAAGAAATAAAACATTGATAATGAAAGATTCAACAAAGGATACTAAGTGAAATAATTATATTTAAAGGGATATATATTTATGTTTGAATATTTTTTATTTGATTACAATAGTAAACATTTACAATCATTCATAAACTTTTCTTTCTATTTCTTTTCTCACCTCATATGATCAGATTGATATGTCTATTCTGTTACATCATTATTCATCTTCAGGTCTTACATACATATCATGATACAACATTAGGATCAAACATTGTCTTCTTATTGCGTTTGTATATTCTTTAGTCATAGCATATACCTGTAGTCCATAGTAAAGTCTCGCAATTATCTTTTGATGGTGAGTTACAATCTCTGTCTCTTCTTTAGTATGAAACTTCTTCTTTCAGCAACAACATTTTATCATCTTTATATATTGGTCAGAGGATATATTTTTGAAAGAGATTTATGTGAAATACACTGTCTCAGAGGGGGGTGGTAAGGGTGGGGAAGGGTTAATGAGTGACGACACCTCACAGTCCACCTAGTGTTATATGTGTATTAATAATAAAGATATTTTATAAGCGATATTTATGCTGTGGATCGTAATTCCCGATCTTTTTATATCATTTAAAGCTCATTTGCTTATCCAGTAGTACCAAATTGCTTGGAACACTTCTTTGTTGCCAAGGGTATTTGTTGCTAATTCATACATAGTGTATGTATATTGGATTTTATTGTATATTTCTGTCCATGTGAGACCCCCTGTTTTCCAATATTTAGCTATGCAAGTCCTTGTGACTGTGCATAGGATCCTGATAAATGGATTGATATGTTTGTTATATTTATTAATATGTTCATGTAGGAGGGCTTGTTGAATCGTGAGATTGATGGGTTCATCTAGAAGCCCACTCAGGAAGGAGGATAATCTTCTCCAGATAGTTGTGATTTCCCTGCAGTCCCACCACATATGTCTGTAGGTTCCTATTTCTCCACACCCTCTATAACCCTCTATATATTACCTTGTGTGTACATATGTGGTGTTCTAATAGGTGTTAAGTACCACCGAAAGATGGTCTTGATAACGTTTTCTTTAAGATCCACACTTATAAGTCCCTTCACTGCATTTTGAAATATAGTTTCCCATTCTTTGATGTCCTTGCATATATGTATGTATTTTTCCCATGCCAGCATAGTTGGGGTTTTTACAGACAATTGGGAGGCCTGTATGGCTATGTATAATGCCGAGATGGTATGTTTATGGCGGTCCTCCGATTGACAGAGGAACTCTATTGGTGTAGTGATATTTGCTCTCGGGTTTCTCATATATGTTTGTATGGCTGAATTTATCTGCAGATATATGTACCAGTGTAGTTTTATTGGATTTATTTTTGCTTGCAGTTGATTAAATGAGAGTGTGGTTCCCCCTTCTATGTAGTCTGCTACTCTATATGGGCCTTTGTTCTCCCATTTTTGGAGTTGAGACCAGAGTTCACTAGGCAATAGAAATCTCAGTGGTATGTATAGGGAGTATTTCTGCATTAATTTAGATTTAGATGTTATTTTCCAAGTGGTTATTGTGAGGTTCGCAGTATATGGTTTGGGTGTCTCTTTATCAATTTTTGTTTTTTCTGGAGCCCAGATGATTGTATAACTTTTATTCCACCCACCTAAGTCCGCCTCCAGACCAGGCCATAGCACCTCCCCAGATCTCTTCAGCAATAAAGTGTCTTGTGCTAGTCTGGCTGATTGATAGTAATCCATTAGATTAGGAGCTCCTATACCTCCCAAGTTCTTGTGTCTATTTAAAATAGATGTCGCTATTCTACTCTTTTTATTGCCTCTAATGAATGTTAGTATCTCTCTTTGCAGTGTATCTATATCCGCTTTTACTATTTTAATAGGCAGGGTTCTGAACAAATATAATATTCTCGGTAAGACATTAATCTTCACCGCCGCCACCCTACCTAGCCATGAAAAGTTGAAGCTTTTCCATTTCAACAGATCTTTCTTTATTTTTTTATATAATGGGATATAGTTTTCTCTATATAGTTGTGTGTAGCATCTGGGGAGGCGAATCCCTAGGTATTTTAAGGATTGTTTCATCCATTTAAATTTAAAGTTTGATTCTAGGACTGTCTGGGTCTGTCTAGGAATTTCCATGGGCAGTGCCTCACATTTTTCTACGTTTATTTTAAAACCTGAAATAGCAGAAAAGGTTTCTAGAGTGTGGTATAAATTAGGCAGTGATATCATTGGGTTCGTCAGAGTTAGAAGGATATCATCCGTGAACAGGGCCAATTTATATTTCATTGTGTTGATCTTGAGACCCGTTATATCCACCTGTGATCGGATTTTGGCAGCTAGTGGCTCTATACATAGGGCGAAGAGCAATGGTGACAGAGGGCACCCCTGTCTAGTGAGAATGTCTGAGATTTATAACCTGTCGAGGAGACATGTGCTCCCGGGGAAGAGTAAATGGCTTTTAATGTTTTAATAACTGCCCCCTCAAATCCCATCTTGTGTAGTACCAGGAACATGTAGTCCCAGTCAATTCTATCGAACGCCTTCTTCGCATTCAAGGATAGGAGCAGAGAAGGCGTCCGCATCTCCTTCATGGTTTGGTGACCTTACATATATTATCAGGGGCTTCTCTACCTTTCTACCTTACATATATTATCAGGGGCTTCTCTACCCACTTGATCTGGGTGGACCAGATGGGGTAGGATATGTTTAAGTCTGTTAGCAATTATCTTTGTGAGGATCTTAAGGTCTTGGTTGATTAGGGATATTGGGCGATAGTTCTGACATTTTTTGTGGTCCCTCCCTGGCTTGGGAATTACTACTATTTTAGCGGCTAATAATTCAGATGGAATATCCCCTCCCTCCATTACATAATTGCAGAATTTGAGCAGATGTGGGATTAATGTTGTTTTGAAAAGTTTGTAATATTCGCCTGGGAAACCATCTGGTCCCGCCGCTTTCCCAGCACTTTAATAGCCCCCAGCACTTCCACAGTGGTTATGGGTGTATTTAATGTATCCCTCGGTTCCTTAGAGATAGTTTTTAATAGGTTGAGTGTAAAGAACTGAGAGATGAGTGTCTCTGTTTCTGAATTGTATGTGACCTTCTTCCCATCATATAGTGTACTGTAGAATGTTGCAAATGTATCTACTATTTCCTGCTGGTGTGAGGTCATCTTGTTGTCTGGTGTTTCTATGAGGGGGATCGCTGAGGCTTTGCATCTTTCCCGAATTTTATGTGCCATGTATCTGTCTGGCTTGTTTGCGAATATAAAATATTGTCCCTGAAGTTTTTGGATGGCTCTAGCGGCTTGTGATTGAAGGAGCGCGGCTAATGCGTTTTTTTAGCTTGAAGTGTCTTTTGTATTGCTTTTGTCTTAGTATATCTATGTCGTTTCTCTAGTTCTTCAATCTCCGCATACAATTGTTTGATGTTTTGTCTATGTTTCCTAATCTGCAGTGTTTTCCTTAATAAGTAACCCTCTTAGGACCGCCTTATGTGCTGCCCAAGTAATCCCTGGGTTAGACACTGTGTCTGTATTTATTTGCCAGTATTCAGTTAATGATTTGAGTATATTGTCATGTGTTTGGGGATTTCCGACACACAATTTGTCGAAAGTCCATGTTCTGCTTCTATTTGGATCACACAGTCCCTCTACTTGTAAGGTGATGATCGCATGATCAGACCATACACAAGCATGAATTTGGGAACTGTTTAACACAGGTTGTAGTATTTGGCTGGTGAATATATAATCTAGTCTAATGTAGGTTTTGTGTGCTGCCGAGTAGAATGTTGTGTCGTTGGTTATTCCATATAATGTAGACCATGATTCCACTAAGGAATGAGGTGCTAAGCTTTCTTTTATTGATTTCACAATGCGGTTGTGCCTATTTTGTTTATTGGTTAGGGGCGTAGTACCTGTAGGACTAATTGGATTCATGGTAATATTAAAATCTCCTGCTAGGAATATTTTGGTATGGGACCATTGTGTGAGGAAATGCGAAATATGTTGAAAGAAGCTATGTTGATTCTCATTTGGTGCATAGATGTTGCATAGAGTTATTTCAGAGTCTAACATTCGCCCTTTAACTATTATATACCTCCCTTCAGTGTCTGTTATTACATCTTCGCTTGTGAAGTTGAGTGAGGAGTGTATGAGAATGGATGTGCCCCTTTTTTGGATGCTGCTGTGGAGTGGTAGTGAGTGTTAAAATGTTTTGCCCAATATTTTGGTATCTTATCTTTAAGCAAATGGGTCTCCTGAAGGAATATAATGTTAGCATTTAGGGAAAGGTATTGTGTCATTGACATTCTCCTTTTCACGTCAGTGTTTAATCCCCTGACATTGTGGGATAAGAGCTTTATTTTAGGAATCATGTTGGAGTATCTGTATTAGTGTGGTGCAAGTGAGTCTTTGGTACCTGTAAATCCCTGATGTAACATTCCAGTCGTATAGACTGTGGATTATCGGGATCATAGTTGGTAGTCTGTTTGGCGGCGTCACTAAGGAGGGGGGAGGAGCTAGAAAAAAGACAAAACATTAATAACATAAATATTAGCAACCTAAGGTCCTCAACCATAGGACCTTTAGAAAATAAACAATAAACTTTCATGTGAATAAACTGAAAAATGTTGCCCTGGGGGCAGTTATATTCCTACAACTATATCTTACTACTGCAACTATAACTTTCTGAATAATCTCTGAGATTGCAAATCTCTCAGGAATTTCTTCCAATAGGCTGAGAGTCAAAGGGCCCCTTTCACAGATGACTTCTTGGGGCCCCCCAAAATTATCCCAGTTTACAGTTCTGTCATCCACTCCTGGATGTTGTCCAGTCCACTGGAAGTATGTCCTGTAGTTGACTGTGTACTTAAACTATGTGTAGGATCTTCTAGGAGATTTTTCCTCTAGTTTCCTTTATTTTTTGTTTCTTGTGATTGTCTGCCATTTGGAAGTGTCAATTTGCCTATCCCGGTCTTTACTCTTCATTGGGTTCAATGCCGTGTTCGGTATTAGGGGTGTTTCCAGCTCCAAGAGTTTACAAACCTCAGGTATATCTTCTGGGTCTTTGAGTGTGATTGTTCTCAAATCTTTAGTGATATGTAAAGCGAAGGGGAACCCCCATCTATATAATATCTGATGTTTTCTGAGTAATAGGGTGAGGGGTCATAAGGCTCCCCGTCTCTGTAGCGTTCGGACGCTAAGATCCTGGTAGAACTGGATCACAGTACCCTGGTATTTGAATGTTGGGTGCTTTCTTGCCGCTTGTAAGATTTTGTCTTTGTCTGGAAAAAAAGTTAATTTGGCTATAATGTCTCTCGGGGGTAGGCCTGATTTGGGCTTGGGTTTGAGTGCTCTATGTGCTCCATTGTTTGATGTTGTGTGGATATAGTTTGAGACATTTCGTCCATTTGTTCCACCATGGAGTCCTTTTGATCTTCTAGTGTCTCTATCCTATTACCCATCTCCATTAAATCCGATTTAATTTCAGAGAGACTGTTGGTCACTGTGGAGTGTATGGAATCAATTTTTTCCCACAATTTCTCGAAGTTTTCGGTTATGTCTTTTTTGGATACTAGATTTTTGATATCAGCTTTTGTTAGTGGACTTTTGTCCTGGCCCTGTTGTTGGGAATCTGTGTCAGAATCTTCTTCTATCTCTGTTTCAGTATGTGGCTTACTGGTTTGGGAGGATTTAAAGAATGTAGAGACAGCTGTGGTTTTTATAGTTTTATCCCCTTTAGTGGGTCTTTTGGATGCCATCCTGGCGGTGGATCGATGATAATCAGGCTAGTGATATGATTATATGGAGCTCAGGCCTCTTTATTTATATGGTGGGTTCTTGTCTACTGTATTGTGAAATGCAAAGTGATTAAATTAATAGAAACTTTACTGTGACCCAGGACTTCTATTTATGGTAGCGGTGGGAAGACCATCTATCTTATGTACAACTAGAGGTAGAATTTATTTGCTCATATTGTGGACAGTTTCATATTGGTGCTAATCTCCTTGTAGCAGTTAGAGTTTAGTTCCCCCAGTGTAGATTACTGTGTCATTTACATTCTGGTCTGTAGGACTTCAATATAGTTGTATAAATTACCCTGTGAACAATCTTTCAAGTATGGGTCACACCCTCACGCCTTAGTTTGTATGTGATATGCAGGGGATGTATGTGGTCCAATCTAACACCCAATTGGGTCACGGCAACCTGTTGCAAGTCTGTGAAACCCCCTCTCCCCAGGGCAATTATCCTCACAGGATGATATCGGTAAAGTGTATAGGGGGTATGACCTGTCACCACTTGGGGTTGGCAGGAAAGGGGAGGGGAGAGAGTGCTGAAAGATCCTCTTACTATAGACCTGCTGTTAATGTCTTTTTTAGTTGTATATAGAGTTCCCAGCATTTAGATAAAGGACTAAAATGGAGCTCATTTGGTTAGGGGCGTGTATAGTCCTGAGTAGGCCTCAATGGGAATTGAGACGGGAGAAGTGTTGAAGGGTCAGAATATATCCCACAAGGTCTTTTATTAGTGGAATGTACTATTGCTGTGGATTAATGTGTAGCAGCAGAGAGGTGGATAGGACTGCCAGTGTTCAGTTTCTATATTCAAATCTCCTTAGGGGTGAATCTGATAATCTTTACATATAAAATTATTTCTGAGAGTTAGTTTCTCCCTCTAACAGTAGTTCCCAAGTCTTCCTTGTCTCAACAGTTCACAGTGCTCATATACAATTCCCTCTGTATAATAGGCCCCTGGTTCTTGGCTGCCTAAGTCCTTTATTATAAATGCAAGTCCTGTATCAGTAGAAGGGGGCTACCTCTGAAACTAAATGTTGTGTAGCAGGGATAAAGTCTCCGGTTCAGTGCTGTTGTGGTCCCAGGAGTCACAGGTATTATTAAGGTAGCACTAGCAGGGGTAGCCAAAACATCGACAGGGGGATGGAAACAATGTGGAAAATCTTACCCTGTTCCTTTGCGCCCCGCTGCTGAATGCCGAGACTGCCTGACAAGCTGCGATAATGGAGTGATGGCGGCTATTCGCGCCAAAAGTCAATGGCGCGTCTCTGATCTAAGGCCACTGCAATATCGCACCTATTTATTCCCTCTAGGTGCTGTACGTGGTGTGATTCGGGCCAGCAGAGTCTCCCCAAAGGTAAGGCTGCTAGATCGCTGTGGGATCCATTGCTGAGCGAATATGTCAGAGTGACACGCTGGCTCTGTGTTGTGTCGGGTCGCGAGATCGGCGTCACCCCAACTCCTCTGCAAACTGTTTTGTGTGCGCTTCTGAGCAGCGCCCCAATCCTCTATAGGCAGGCAATCCAGCAGCTGTGACCCTCGGACCCTCAGAGAGAGGGCAACATAGGTATTAGCGCCGGTCTCCGGTAACAGAATGCTGGCCTCTCTGGTGTTCTGTCTTGCGGCAAATAACGGGAGGTAAAGTGACCAAAAGTAGCAGACACTTTTTCTGTATGGCTCTCGATGTCTTTTACTTCTATAATAGCCCCCTTAAGTTCTCAAAGAAGCTCAATTAACCCTACATTTTAAAATACATCTGGGAGCTCTTTCAGAACACCTCTGCCATGTTCGACGGTTAGCTCCGCCTTACCAGGGATATATATTTAAAGGGATATTATATTTAAAGGGACAGTAATGTCTAAATTAAACTTTTGTTATTTAGATAGAGTATGCACTTGTAAACAACTTTCCAATTTAACGCTAGTGTTGCGGTACGGCTATACCGCTAAAAAAATTGGCCTTTGCTCTTGGAATGGCCAGTAAAGCATATTATGAGTCACGGTGCAAGCATTTTAGCCTGTAACACAACTTCCATTCCGCACTCAAACAAATGACGTTTGAGTGCGGAATTTTAATATTACGGTTGTGCGGTCTGGCTTAAATGCTTGCATTACAGCCTATACCAACACTATCCATGCCGCCATCTGAGAGCAGTAGTTATGGATTTTGTGTAACAAAAATGTTTCCCAAAACTTGAATTCCTATTGGTTGATTTGATTCGTCAAATTCAAATCAGCCAATAGGATGAGAGCTCATGAAATCTTATTGGCTGTTCAAAACAGCCAATAGGATGAGAGCTACTGAAATCCTATTCGCTGATGCAAGGTACGCCATTTTGAAATGGGTACCTTGCATTCAATTTTAGTGTATGTTGGTGATGGTATGAAGCCATCCAGGATAGCTCTGCTCCACGCCACCGGCATGAAGATAGAAGACGTCCCCAAAATGGATGAAGGTGTCACTGTCTGGATGAAGACTTCTTGCCGCCTGGATGAGGATGGATGACCGGACTTCAGGAACCATGAATAGTTTTTCTAGGGTTATTGTTAGGTTTATTTTTTATATTTTGGGGTGCTTTTGTTTTTTAGACTAGGGTTCTTTTGGGCAGTGTAAAAGAGCTGAATGCCCTTTTAAGGGCAAGGCCCATACAAATGGGGCAATGGGTAGCTTAGGTTTAAGTTAGACTTACGTTTTTTTATTTTGGGGGGATGGTTGGGTATTGGGATTACTGGGGGGACTGTATTATTTCTAGATAAAAGAGCTATTTAACTTAGGGCAATGCCATACAAAATGCCCTTTTAAGGGCTATTGGTAGTTTATTGTAGGTCAGGGGGTGTTTTTATTTTTGGGGGGGGCTTTTTTATATTTATAGAGCTTTTAGATTAGGTGTAATTTTTATTATTTTTGATAATTTTGTTTATTATTTTTGGTGATCTTAGCGTTTTTTTATTTTCTGTAATTTTAGTGTTTTTTTTGTAATCTTAGGTTTTTTTATTTTTAGAGGTGAAACAACAAGTGAATAAAAAAAGTGATAACAAGTGATATTGTGTATTACTTACTTGTTTTGTTAGAGGTGAAACAAGTGATATTGTGTGTTACTTGTTTTGTTTGAGGTGAAACAACAAGTAATATTCGGCTAGATCACGAGTTCTGCGTTAGCCTTAAAAAGCAGCGTTGAGAGGTCCCAATGTTGCTTTTTAACGCCCGCTGGTATTACGAGTCTGGCAGGTACAGGTGTACCGCTCACTTTTCTTCTGTGACTCGAGGCTACCGCAAATCCCCTTACGTCAATTGCGTATCATATCTTTTTAATGGGATTTGCCTAACGCTGGTATTACGAGTCTTGGAAGAAGTGAGCGGTAGACCCTCTCCTGTCAAGACTCCTACCGCATTTGAAAGTCAGTAATTAAGAGTTTTATGGGCTAACGCCGGAACATAAAGCTCTTAACTAAAGTGATAAAAAGTACACTAACACCCATAAACTACCTATTAACCCCTAAACTGAGGCCCCTCCACATCGCAAACACTAAAATATTTTTTTAACCCCTAATCTGCCGACCGTACATCGCCGCCACTTTAATAAATGTATTAACCCATAAACCGCCGCACTCCCGCCTCGCAAACACTAGTTAAATTTTATTAACACCTAATCTGCCGTCCCTAACATTGCCGACTCCTACCTACATTTATTAACCCCTAATATGCCGCACCCAACGTCGCCGCTACTTATTAACAACTAAACCTAAGTCTAACCTTAACCCTAACCCCCCCAACTTAAATCTAATTTAAATAAATCTAATGAAAATTACTATTATTAACTAAATTATTCCTATTTAAAACTAAATACTTACCTATAAAATAAACCCTAATATTGCTACAATATAACTAATAGTTACATTGTAGCTATTTTAAGATTTATTTTTATTTTACAGGCAACTTTGTATTTATTTTAACTAGGTAGAATAGTTATTAAATAGTTATTAACTATTTAATAGCTACCTAGTTAAAACAAATACAAATTTACCTGTAAAATAAATCCTAACCTAAGTTACAAATATACCTAACACTACACTATAATTAAATAAATTACCTAAATTAAATATACTAATTACAATTAAATAAAATAAACTAAATTACGAAAAAAAACACTAAATTACAGAAAATAAAAAATAAATTACAAATTTTAAAACAAATTACACCTAATCTAATCCCCCTAATAAAATAAAAAGCCCCCCAAAATAAAGTTACTTACTGGTTTTGTTAGAGGTGAAACAAGTCATATTGTGTGCTACTTGTTTTGTTAGAGGAGAAACAACAAGTGATATTATGTGTTACTTACTGGTTTTGTTAGAGGTGAAACAAGTGATATTGTGTGTTTCTTACTTGTTTTGTTAGAGGTGAAACCACAAGTGATATTGTGTGTTACTGGTTTTGTTAGAGGTGAAACAACAAGTGATATTGTGTGTTACTAGTTTTGTTAGAGGTGAAACAACACATGATATTGTGTGTTACTGGTTTTGTTAAAGGTGAAACAACAAGTGATATTGTGTGTTACTAGTTTTGTTAGAGGTGAAACAACACGGGATATTGTGTGTTACTAGTTTTGTTAGAGGTGAAAAAACACGTGATATTGTGTGTTACTGGTTTTGTTAGAGGTGAAACAACACGTGATATTGTGTGTTACTGGTTTTGTTAAAGGTGAAACAACAAGTGATATTGTGTGTTACTGGTTTTGTTAGAGGTGAAACAACAAGTGATATTGTGTGTAACTAGTTTTGTTAGAAGTGAAACAACATGTAATATTGTGTGTTACTGGTTTTGTTAAAGGTGAAACAAGTGATATTGTGTGTTACTTACTGGTTTTGTTAGAGGTGAAACAACAAGTTATATTGTGTGTTGCTGGTTTTTTTAGAGGTGAAATAACAAGTGATATTGTGTGTTACTTACTGGTTTTGTTAGAGGTGAAACAACAAGGGATATTGCGTGTTACTTACTGGTTTGTTAGAGGTGAAACAAGTGATATTGTATGTTACTTGTTATATTAGAGGTGAAACAACAAATTATATTGTGTATTGCTGTTTTTTTTAGAGGCGAAACAACAAGTGATATTGTGTGTTACTTACTTGTTTTGTTAGAGGTGAAACAACAAGTTATATTGTGTATTGCTGGTTTTGTTAGAGGTGAAACAACAAGTGATATTGTGTGTCACTTACTGGTTTTGTAAGAGGTGAAACAACAAGTGATATTGTGTGTTACTGGTTTTGTTAGAGGTGAAACAACAAGTGATATTGTGTGTTTCTTACTTGTTTTGTTAGAGGTGAAACAACAAGTGATATTGTGTGTTACTGGTTTTGTTAAAGGTGAAACAAGTGATATTGTGTGTTACTTACTGGTTTTGTTAGAGGTGAAACAACAAGTTATATTGTGTGTTGCTGGTTTTGTTAGAGGTGAAATAACAAGTGATATTGTGTGTTACTTACTGGTTTTGTTAAAGGTTAAACAACAAGTGATATTGCGTGTTACTTACTGGTTTTGTTAGAGGTGAAACAAGTGATATAGTGTGTTACTTGTTTTGTTAGAGGTGAAACAACAAGTTATATTGTGTATTGCTGGTTTTGTTAGAGGAGAAACAACAAGTGATATTGTGTGTTACTTACTGGTTTTGTTAGAGGTGAAACAAGTGATATTGTGTGTTACTTGTTATGTTAGAGGTGAAACAACAAATTATATTGTGTATTGCTGTTTTTTTTAGAGGCGAAACAACAAGTGATATTGTGTGTTTCTTACTTGTTTTGTTAGAGGTGAAACAACAAGTGATATTGTGTGTTTCTGGTTTTGTTAAAGGTGAAACAAGTGATATTGTGTGTTACTTACTGGTTTTGTTAGAGGTGAAACAACAAGTTATATTGTGTGTTGCTGGTTTTGTTAGAGGTGAAATAACAAGTGATATTGTGTATTACTTACTGGTTTTGTTAGAGGTTAAACAACAAGTGATATTGCGTGTTACTTACTTGTTTTGTTAGAGGTGAAACAAGTGATATTGTGTGTTACTTGTTTTATTAGAGGTGAAACAACAAGTTATATTGTGTATTGCTGGTTTTGTTAGAGGAGAAACAACAAGTGATATTGTGTGTTATTTACTGTTTTTGTTAGAGGTGAAACAAGTGATATTGTGTGTTACTTGTTTTGTTAGAGGTGAAACAACAAATTATATTCGGCTAGATTTGGAGTTTTGTCAGTAACGACCTGAAAAACTAACGCCGGCTTTTTTCTGGCCGCACCATAAAAATAACTCTGGTATTGAGAGTCCACATAAAGGCTGCGTTAGGCTCCAAAAAAGCAGCGTAGAGCATTTTTAACGCAGCTTCAACTCTCGATACCAGAGTTGCTTACGGACGCGGCCAGCCTCAAAAACGTGCTCGTGCACGATTCCCCCATAGGAAACAATGGGGCTGTTTGAGCTGAAAAAAACCCTAACACCTGCAAAAAAGCCGCGTTCAGCTCCTAACGCAGTCCCATTGTTTGCTATGGGGAAACACTTCCTACGTCTGCACCTAACACCCTAACATGTACCCCGAGTCTAAACACCCCTAACCTTACACTTATTAACCCCTAATCTGCCGCCCCCGCTATCGCTGACACCTGCATATTATTATTAACCCCTAATCTGCCTCTCCGTAAACCGCCGCTACTTACATTATCCCTATGTACCCCTAATCTGCTGCCCTAACATCGCCGACCCCTATATTATATTTATTAACCCCTAATCTGCCGCCCACAACGTCGCCTCCACCTAACTACACTTATTAACCCCTAATCTACCGAGCGGACCTGAGTGCTACTATAATAAAGTTATTAACCCCTAATCCGCCTCACTAACCCTATAATAAATAGTATTAACCCCTAATCTGCCCTCCCTAACATCGCCGACACCTAACTTCAATTATTAACCCCTAATCTGCCGACCGGAGCTCACCGCTATTCTAATAAATGTATTAACCCCTAAAGCTAAGTCTAACCCTAACACTAACACCCCCCTAAGTTAAATATAATTTACATCTAACGAAATTAATTAACTCTTATTAAATAAATTATTCCTATTTAAAGATAAATACTTACCTGTAAAATAAATCCTAATATAGCTACAATATAAATTATAATTATATTATAGCTATTTTAGGATTTATATTTATTTTACAGGTAACTTTGTATTTATTTTAACCAGGTACAATAGCTATTAAATAGTTAAGAACTATTTAATAGCTAAAATAGTTAAAATAATTACAAATTTAGCTGTAAAATAAATCCTAACCTAAGTTACAATTAAACCTAACACTACACTATCAATAAATTAATTAAATAAACTACCTACAATTACCTACAGTAGCTTAGTGTTAGGTTTATTTAAGGGGGGTTTGGGTTAGATTAGGGGTATGTGGGTGGTGGGTTGTAATGTTGGGGGGGGGTATTGTATGTTTTTTTTTACAGGCAAAAGAGCTGAATTTCTTGGGGCATGCCCCGCAAAGGGCCCTGTTCAGGGCTGGTAAGGTAAAAGAGCTTTGAAATGTAGTAATTGAGAATAGGGTAGGGCATTTTGTTATTTTGGGGGTCTTTGTTATTTTATTAGGGGGCTTAGAGTAGGTGTAATTAGTTTAAAATTGTTGTAATATTTTTCTTATGTTTGTAAATATTTTTTTATTTTTTGTATCTTAGTTCTTTTTTATTTTTTGTACTTTAGCTAGTTTATTTAATTGTATTTATTTGTAGGAATTGTATTTAATTAATTTATTGATAGTGTAGTGTTAGGTTAATTGTAGGTAATTGTAGGTATTTTATTTAATTAATTTAATTATAGTGTAGTGTTAGGTTTAATTGTAACTTAGGTTAGGATTTATTTTACAGGTAATTTTGTAATTATTTTAACTAGGTAACTATTAAATAGTTATTAACTATTTAATAGCTATTGTACCTGGTTAAAATAAATACAAAGTTACCTGTAAAATAAATATTAATCCTAAAATAGCTACAAAATAATTATAATTTATATTGTAGCTATATTAGGGTTTATTTTACAGGTAAGTATTTAGCTTTAAATAGGAATAATTTATTTAATAAGAGTTAATTAATTTCGTTAGATTTAAATTATATTTAACTTAGGGGGGTGTTAGTGTTAGGGTTAGACTTAGCTTTAGGGGTTAATACATTTATTAGAATAGCGGTGAGCTCCGGTCGGCAGATTAGGGGTTAATAATTTAAGTTAGGTGTCGGCGATGTTAGGAAGGGCAGATTAGGGGTTAATACTATTTATTATAGGGTTAGTGAGGCGGATTAGGGGTTAATAACTTTATTATAGTAGCGGTGCGGTCCGCTCGGCAGATTAGGGGTTAATAAGTGTAGGCAGGTGGAGGCGACGTTGAGGGGGGCAGATTAGGGGTTAATAAATATAATATAGGGGTCGGCGGTGTTAGGGGCAGCAGGGTACATAGCTATAATGTAGGTGGCGGAGCTTTGCGGTCGGCAGATTAGGGGTTAATTATTGTAGGTAGCTGGCGGCGACGTTGTGGGGGGCAGATTAGGGGTTAATAAATATAATACAGGGGTCGGCGGTGTTAGGGGCAGCAGATTAGGGGCACATAAGTATAACGTAGGTGGCGGTCGGCAGATTAGGGGTTAAAAAAAATTATTCAAGTGTCGGCGATGTGGGGGGACCTCGGTTTAGGGGTACATAGGTAGTTTATGGGTGTTAGTGTACTTTAGAGTACAGTAGTTAGGAGCTTTATAAACCGGCGTTAGCCCAGAAAGCTCTTAACTACTGACTTTTTTCCTGCGGCTGGAGTTTTGTCGTTAGATGTCTAACGCTCACTTCAGAAACGACTCTAAATACCGGAGTTAGAAAGATCCCATTGAAAAGATAGGATACGCAATTGATGTAAGGGGATCTGCGGTATGGAAAAGTCGCGGATGAAAAGTGAGTGTTAGACCCTATTTTGAGTGACCCCAAATACCGGCGGTAGCCTAAAACCAGCGTTAGGAGCCTCTAACGCTGGTTTTCACGGCTAACGCCAAACTCCAAATCTAGGTCATTGTGTATTGCTGGGTTTTTTTAGAGGCGAAACAACAAGTGATATTGTGTGTTACTTACTGGTTTTGTTAGAGGTGAAACAAGTGATATTGTGTGTTACTTGTTTTGTTAGAGGTGAAACAACAAGTTATATTGTGTGTTGCTGGTTTTGTTAGAGGAGAAACAACAAGTGATATTGTGTGTTACTTACTGGTTTTGTTAGAGGTGAAACAAGTGATATCGTGTGTTACTTGTTTTGGTAGAGGTGAAACAACAAATATTGTGTATTGCTAGTTTTTTTAGAGGCAAAACAACAAGTGATATTGTGTGTTACTTACTGGTTTTGTTAGAGATGAAAAAAATCAAACAGAAATAACATCTTATCATTCAGTAATGGAAACAGCTAATAAGAAAAATATATATTTAAGAAACCCTTTCTTGCAGTATATGTATACTAGGAGAACCTTTCTGCTTACTTTCAGCTATATGTACTATTCATCTGTTTAATGCATTCTCTTATTCTCCACTTTTACCTCATTAAACACACAGGTACATGTGAAATTATTAAGTTGAAACTGCCTTGACTGAGGATCAATTACTGATATTGCCATTAACTTTAGTGTGAAGGAGACTGGATTTAGACATGTGTGTATGTGTTTGGTAATGAACATTAATTTATTAATACCGAGTGATGCTTCATGAACCTCAGTAGCAGAGTGATATATAAATAGCTACAATAACCTAACAGGTCAGCAGATGCCTCATCTCTTCCTGGTTTCAGTGCATTGAATTTACAGTAAGTGATTTCACCAGGGTATAATGCCTTCACATTGATGTATATTAAAAATGAAATTAGTTGGGAAAATGAAATAAAAGTGTTCAGGCTTGGCTGAATAATAATAATAAAAAAAGAATCTTTTTGGGAATTATACAGATATGAAGATGTTGGCAAATTAACTTATGTCTTTATATAACAGTTGGTATAATTTTATTTTTATAGCCTTTATGATTATCAGCAAATGAAAATGATTAAAACAAAATAATACATAGTTTGCTGCAATGTTTTGCAATAGTCAATCTTCATTCATCACTTACCTTGTGTTAACAAAATCTCCATTGTTTGGCTTTAGTAGAAAAATTAGGGATATATGTATATGTGTGTATATATATATATATATATATATATATATATATATATATACTGTATATCAATACAAGCATAGGAAATTAGCACATCTAGGCAAGTTCCCCACTTGCTTTTCCCCAGTAAAACTCTATGTACACTGTTACCAATGCACAAGAGGATTCTGGGTAAGCTATGCAAATTAGATATGCAAAATCTCAGATTTTTTGCTTAAAGTGTATGTAAATTTTGATGCTAAAGTGCCCGTGTTTTAAAAATTTGATTAAAAACAGGGGCACTTTAATTCATCAAAATTTACATTTCACTCGTGTTGTGAAAAAATTCCTTTTAATATTGACAGCCGCTCCAGCTTCCTCCGCCCGTCGCAAAGCCTCTTCATGGGTCTGAAATGAAGAATCTGGCTTCCTCCAATCACGGCGTTGAATAAGACACTGATTCCTCGGGGGGAAGCCATGATTGGAGGATGACCGATCCATCATTTCTGACATCAGAAATGGCTAGCGACAACCAGGGGAAGCTGGAGCGGCTGTCAAGTTTAAAAGGTAAGTATTTTTTCACAACATGAGTGAAATGTAAATTTTGATGAATTAAAGTGCCCCTGTTTTTAATCGAATTTTTAAAAACCTGACATCAAAATTTACATTCACTTTAAAATTTGATATAATATATATATATATATATATATATATATATATATATATATATATATACATATATATACACTGTGTGCAGAATTATTAGGCAAATGAGTATTTTGACCACATCATCCTCTTTATGCATGTTGTCTTACTCCAAGCTGTATAGGTTCGAAAGCCTACTACCAATTAAGCATATTAGGTGATGCGCATCTCTGTAATGAGAAGGGGTGTGGTCTAATGACATCAACACCCTATATCAGGTGTGCATAATTATTAGGCAACTTCCTTTCCTTTGGCAAAATGGGTCAAAAGAAGGACTTGACAGGCTCAGAAAAGTCAAAAATAGTGAGATATCTTGCAGAGGGATGCAGCACTCTTAAAATTGCAAAGCTTCTGAAGCGTGATCATCGAACAATCAAGCGTTTCATTCAAAATAGTCAACAGGGTCGCAAGAAGCGTGTGGAAAAACCAAGGCGCAAAATAACTGCCCATGAACTGAGAAAAGTCAAGTGTGCAGCTGCCAAGATGCCACTTGTCAGAGCTGCAACATCACTGGAGTGCCCAAAAGCACAAGGTGTGCAATACTCAGAGACATGGCCAAGGTAAGAAAGGCTGAAAGACGACCACCACTGAACAAGACACACAAGCTGAAACATCAAGACTGGGCCAAGAAATATCTCAAGACTGATTTTTCTAAGGTTTTATGGACTGATGAAATGAGAGTGAGTCTTGATGGGCCAGATGGATGGGCCTGTGGCTGGATTGGTAAAGGGCAGAGAGCTCCAGTCCGACTCAGACGCCAGCAAGGTGGAGGTGGAGTGCTGGTTTGGGCTGGTATCATCAAAGATGAGCTTGTGGGGCCTTTTCGGGTTGAGGATGGAGTCAAGCTCAACTGCCAGTCCTACTGCCAGTTTCTGGAAGACACCTTCTTCAAGCAGTGGTACAGGAAGAAGTCTGCATCCTTCAAGAAAAAAATGATTTTCATGCAGGACAATGCTCCATCACACGCGTCCAAGTACTCCACAGCGTGGCTGGCAAGAAAGGGTATAAAAGAAGAAAATCTAATGACATGGCCTCCTTGTTCACCTGATCTGAACCCCATTGAGAACCTGTGGTCCATCATCAAATGTGAGATTTACAAGGAGGGAAAACAGTACACCTCTCTGAACAGTGTCTGGGAGGCTGTGGTTGCTGCTGCACGCAATGTTGATGGTGAACAGATCAAAACACTGACAGAATCCATGGATGGCAGGCTTTTGAGTGTCCTTGCAAAGAAAGGTGGCTATATTGGTCACTGATTTGTTTTTGTTTTGTTTTTGAATGTCAGAAATGTATATTTGTGAATGTTGAGATGTTATATTGGTTTCACTGGTAAAAATAAATAATTGAAATGGGTATATATTTGTTTTTTGTTAAGTTGCTTAATAATTATGCACAGTAATAGTTACCTGCACACACAGATATCCCCCTAAAATAGCTATAACTAAAAACAAACTAAAAACTACTTCCAAAAATATTCAGCTTTGATATTAATGAGTTTTTTGGGTTCATTGAGAACATGGTTGTTGTTAATAAAATTAATCCTCAAAAATACAACTTGCCTAATAATTCTGCACTCCCTGTATGTATATATATATGTGTGTGTGTGTGTGTGTGTGTGTGTGTGTGTGTGTGTATGTATATATATATATATTTGTTAGACTTGAGAAATCTGCCATATGCTCTTTTCAGTAAATTATAAAAAAGAAAATCAGAGACTTTATAACAGCACTGTCAATTTTTATTCACTGTGATTAATACCACGTTAAAAGTGAATTGAAATATTGATATATACATTTTCACAAGTACATTAAGGAAATACAAGTCAGTGGACATGGAGCTAAGTAAAAAGCAAATTCAAAACAGTTTCACAGTGGTAAAATGAGATAGAAGTTTCTCAATTGGCCCTTTTATCATGGTTATTCCCATAACACTATGGGATGACACCCAAATCTACCTCTCCGCAACAGATCTACCTCCTTCCTTACTAACCCGTGTCACTAACTGTCTTTCTCACATCCTCTCACTACCTTAAGCCTAACCTCTCCAAAACTGAACTCCTTATTTTTTCCCCTTTTTCCAATGTCTCCACCCCCCAAAATTTCTATAACTGTTGATAATTCCACCATTACCCCTACCCCGCACGCCCGATGTCTTGGGGTCACACTTGACTTAGATCTTTCCTTCACTCCTCATATTCAGTCCTTGGCTAAAGCCTGCCGCTTCCACCTTAAAAACATCGCTAAAATTAGACATTTCCTTACACAAGATACAATCAAGATTTTAATCCACTCTCTCATCCTTTCCCGCCTCGACTACTGCAACTTTGTCCTCTCTGGTCCACCTAGGTGCCGCATACTCCTTTACAATCCATTATGAATGCCTCTGCCAGGCTCATCTTCCTTACTCGTCGCTCTTCATCTGCTGCACCTCTCTGCCAATCCCTTCACTGGCTTCCTCTTGCCTCTAGGATTAAACATAAAATCCTCACCCTGACATATAAAGCTCTGAATTGCACTGCTCCCCCCTACATCTCAGAACTTGTCTCTAGATACTCTCCCTCCCGTCCCCTTTGATCAGCTCAGGATCTCCTTCTCTCCTCCTCTCTTGTTACTTCCTCACATTCCCGTTTACAGGACTTCTCCAGACTGGCCCCCATCTTGTGGAATTCCCTGCCTCGCTCCATAAGACTCTCCCCTAGTTTTAACAGCTTCAAGCACTCCCTAAAAACTCTACTATTCAGGGATGCATACAACCAACACTAACCTTTCCTAACTCCATTGCTTTCCCCTTGAACCCCTTAGAATGTAAGCCTATGGGCCCAGCTGTTTCCAGATTGCTTCATAAGAGCCGACTACAACAGTGAAACTCTCGGCAGGGCCCTCTACCTACCTGACCCCTACAAAAGCTATCCTGTATACCGACTATGTTTACAGCGCTGCGGAATCTATTGGCACTCTATAAATACCTGATAATAATAATAACACTAGACTGTAAATATTGTATGCTTTATGGTAACTAATTAAAACACCACCTTATGTTCTACATGGCAATACATTATCATAGTAATTTACTGAGATTTAACTTCTCATTCAGTCCATTGGGAACCAAGGTCTCTAGGTTAAAAACCCATCTACTTTCTCATTGCAACAGGAATTGATCCAAATACACACCCCCTAATTCACAATTGGACTCTTTCAATTCCTATCGCCTTAAAATCATGGGTGAATAAATTATGATAGAGCATAATGTGTATAGCAATGCTAGAGGTTATCTCTTCATGTTCTATGTCCTTAAAGTGGGTTGTCTCTTCATGTTCTATGTCCCTAAAGTGTTCCAATATTATGTATTTTCCCGACATAGAAGAGAGAACAACTGCACTTTGCTAGATAAATAAAAACTTCAGTCCTGCAAGTAGTTTTGCTACAAATCTTATTGATGCTGACATTTCTAGCAGAGAAATATCTCATTCTTTCAATAAGGTTGCACATCTTGCACTGTCTGCAGGGGTAGCAACCAGGTTGAGTTTGTATTAATTTGTATTTGTTGTAATCCTTTTCTTGAGTCAGATGGATGAATAAAATGACTATGCGCTAAACTGTCTTGTAAAGTAGGTGCTCTGCGTAATGTCATCTGTGGTTGTTCTGTAAAAATTGATCCAAATTTGTTTATTCAGTACATGTTATTCCACCAATTATAATATTATTTAATATATCTGTCTAGATTTATTAGGTTGTCTATTATTATAATTATTTAACAGACCAAACTATTACTTTCGGATAGTACTTATTTTTTTTTTCCGATATCATCATTCACAAAATCTTTGTCAGATTCTACAATTCAACCATGGACTCTGCATCAGTGGTACAATTTATGCGAGCTCTGAAAAATTGAGAGGTTGGTATCCCCCTTAAAAGGGTTCTTGAATGAAAGCTCTTAGCCTGCAGTAAGCTATTGGTAGACATTGGTTTTCAAAAACTCCTAGTATGTAAAGCAACATTTAGTTTGGCTATAGTTTAGTCTAAAAATGTAACTTCTTTATCCTTTGATTTTAAAGGGACATTGTACACTAGATTTTTCTTTGCATAAATGTTTTGTAGATGATCCATTTATATAACCCATCTTTTTGTAACAATGTGTAGTTTTGCTTATTTTTTAATAATATTTTGATTATTTCCAGACTCCTAAACAAGATCCATAGTGTCAGATGTATACGTGTGTTTACAGACTACTGCTGAATCCTGTTTATGTTATCTGTCTTTTCATATGCAGGGAATTGGGAGAGGGGGATTGTCTGCTCTTCTTGTTTTTCCAGCCTCTTTCACTGGATGTCCTAGTCAACCTCATCAACAGTGCTAAACTGGGAGCTTCTGAGTAAGTTTTTAAAATGCTTTATACTGGATGTTTATTTCAGTATCTGTGCATATTCTTCTTTATAGTAGTGTCTATTACGTGCAGTTATATGAAAATTGTTGTGCACTGTTTCTTTAATGTACATTTAAAATTATATTCCAGATTGTCTAGCTTCTAAACAAATTAATGTAGTGCTGATGCATTGCTATACCATAGGAGTAGCATTTCATCAATATAACACAGCCATAAAGAAATATGTGTAGTGTCAATCACATCTTTGTCAAATATACAATTTGTTTCCAAATATCCTAGGTAGAGGCATGCATATGGGGACCCTCATTGCAATGCCCCAAACCTGAAGGTAAAACATAATCAAACACAAAAAAATATTAATAAGAGCGAACCTCCAAAGTTGGATCACAAAATCTGTATGTTACTGTAGGGACCTTCCACTCTGAGATAGAAAATGCTGTAATGCCTTTCTCATGAGGTTTGCTAGAATACAGTGACTTAATGTCTATCGTTGCTAACCAAATATTGTCATCAATACATAATTAATTGATCTTTAGGATTGCAGAAACTGGTCAATGTATTGTCTTATAAGTTCCAAAGGATTCTCAATGCCATAAATAATTGTCCTTCATATAGGATATTTTTTTGTAGACAATTACAATGATAATTTATTTTCTAAAGGATTGTAATTGACACCAATATTTAAGTGCAGACTGTTTTTACCCACATGTTATCTTATATCTGATGTTATCTTAAACAGGCGGAGGATCAGCGTTATGTGTACCATAATGCAATGGTAAGTATTTTTAAAAGTAAGTGTGTTTGTAAACTTTAATGAAGTAAAATGCTCCTATTTTTAAGTCTATTTTTTTATCCTGGGCTTTAATTCATTAAGGTTTACAATCACTTTAAGATAAATTAGTTTACTTCAAAAATAATAGATCATAAAATATCCTATATAGGTCCAAGCATACATATAATGTCAGGCTCGGCCCCTGGGAAGCTCTGGCAGTCCTCTCTGTGTGCTTGATTGACAGGTAGTCTGAGCCTCCCCTTCCTGATGATGTCACGACCAGGCTTTTTATTCCGGGCTTCCTGATTCTTCAGTGCCCGTTTGTTTGTTCCTCTTTGTGGCTTCTGTGAGGAATTCGCTGTGGAAACTATCTAACTGCTGATTTTCTGTTGCCAATCTCTTCAAGGACTGACTATGCTGGGTTAACCTTCAACTTCCTGATTACCTGTTTCCAAACAATGCAAGTACTGTTTATTCTGTGAAACTCTCTAACTGCATGTTAACCTGCTGCCAAAGTCTGCAAATACTGTTTACTCAGTGTAAACCTTCAAACTGCTTGATATCCTGTTGCCAAACACTGCAGGTACTGTTTATTCTGTGAAACTCTCAAACTGCATTTTAACCTACTGCCAAACTCAGCAAGTACTGATTAATCTGTGTTAACCTTCAAACTACCTGATATACTGTTGCCAGACTCTGCAAGTACTGAATATTCTGTGTTAACCCTCAAACTGCCTGATAACCTGTTGCAAACTCTGCAAGTTCTGACTATTCAGTGTTAACCCTCAAACTGCCTGATAACCTGTTGCTAACTCTGCAAGGACTGACTACACAGTGTTAAACCTCAAACTGCCTGATAACAAATTACCTACTCCTGCATTATTAACTGTTTCTTGTTTTGCCCTTCTTCTGTCTGAGTATAAGTGGACAACCCTGCTCTCCTGATTCTGTGGAAGATATTTCCTGAAACCAGTTCCTTATTCAGAATTCTATCTGGCTGTTATCTTGAATACTTTGGACACAGGTTAACTCTGCTACATATCGTGAATACATTGTTTTTGGAGGTTGTCGTAGGGTCACGTCCTGGATTAAACTCAGAGTGCAAGGGTGTTGTTTAAGTGCGCCCTAGCATTTGGGTCTTCTTCTGGACATTTCCTAACCTGAGAGTACAAATGGGCCATAATATGGACCTGATGAGTTATCCAGGGCTGTGGCTCTACAAGGGCAACTTCTGGGAAATCATTCTGCTCATTTGCAAACTTTGGATTCCAAGCTTGACCAGATTACTGCTTTGCTACATAACCTCTCCGCTCCTTCTCAAGCTACGGCGACTCCTGCTGCAGCTGCTACTAGCTCCAATGCTGTCTTTAATTCACCTCAACCTGTTGGACAGTATATACCACGAATCCCACTTCCAGATAAATATGACGGTAATCCTGAAGAATGCCATGGATTCCTTAATCAATGTAGTTTACACTTCAGAAACAATCCTCAAGTTTTTTTCAATTCTACTTCCAAAATCACCTTTATTATATCCCTCATGAAGGGTAAGGTTCTAGCCTGGGTGTCTCCTCTTTTAGAGAAGAATGATCTTTACTACAGGATGTGTAATTATTTGAGTCCATTTTTTCTTCTGTTTTTGACAAGCCTGGGAGGTCTGCAGCTGCAGAGGTAGTATTGTTGGTTCTGAGACAGGGATCCCTTTCGGTAGCTCAATATGCTATTGAATTCAGCACTTTAGCCGCAGAAACTGATTGGAACCATGGAGCCTTACGGGCAGCCTTTCACAAAGGACTTTGCAAACTCCTTAAGGATGAACTTGTATTTCGGGAACTCCCCGATTCATTGGAGGGTCTTATCAATTTGTGTATTACTCTTGACGCCCGGCATACAGAACGTCTTCAGGAGAGAGATAGGAATCGGAGATCCTTTGTTAAATCTTCTTTTTGTCCTCCTATTCAAACCTCAAGTCTTTCTAATAATAATTCCCAATCTCCTGAGTCTGTGGAACCCATGGAAGTAGGAGCTATTAAATTGTCAGAAGCTGAACGCCATAGAAGGCGTACTCTTGGATTATGTCTCTATTGTGGTACCAAAGGACATTTACTGAAGGACTGTCCTATCTGGCCAGTAAAAGCCAAGGCTTAACTTTTGATAGAGGGACAGAGTTAAGCCAGAATCCCATGTCTTCCCTCAATTCTAAACTTTATGTTCCCGTGACTATCACTTTTGGAAACACCAAGTTTCAAGCTCAAGCTCTCATTGACTCTGGAGCTGCTGGAGTTTTCATTGATTCAAACTTTGCTGACTCTCTCAGGATTCCTCTTCAAGCCAAGGAACAGTTAATTAAGGTAACTACTGTTAGTGGACAGCCTCTAGGTTCTGGTATCATACAACATTCTACCATTCCTCTTCTTTTGTTTGTGGGCATACTCCATTCTGAAATTATTTGTTTTGATGTCATCTCTTCTCCCCATATACCATTGATTCTGGGGTTACCTTGGTTGCAGCTTCATGATCCAGTTTTCTCATGGTCTAAAGGAGAACTTATTTCCTGGGGAACTTCCTGTTTCAAACATTGCCTGCAAAATCCCTCTAAACCATCTTGTCCTGTGGTAGCTATGGTGGAAGTTCCTGATTTATTGCCTAATTACTATCATGCCTTTAGTGATGTGTTTTCTAAAAAGGAGGCTGAGACTTTACCTCCACACCGGATATTTGACTGTCCTATCGAATTGTATTCAGGGGCTCCTCTACCTAAGGGAAGGACCTATCCCCTCTCTCGTCAAGAAAATCTCTCTCTTGAGGCATACATAAAGGACAACTTAGCCAGAAGATGTATTCGTCCTTCCTCATCACCTGTGGGTGCGGGTTTTTTCTTCATTGGGAAAAAAGATGGAGGTCTTCGTCCCTGTATTGATTATCAGGCCTTGAATCAGATTACTGTCAAAAACAGCTATCCTCTGATGCTCATTTCTGAGTTATTTGATCGTCTTTAAGGTGCTTCTATTTTTTCCAAGTTAGATCTCTGTGGGGCCTACAATTTGGTCAGAATCCGTAAAGGAGAAGAATGGAAGATGGCATTTAACACTAGATTTGGTCACTACGAGTATCTAGTAATGACATTCGGATTGTGCAATGCACCAGCAGTATTTCAGCACTTTGTTAACGAAATCTTCAGAGATGATCTAAATCAATTTGTTATCATTTATCTCAATGGCATTCTGATCTATTCGAAAACATTACAGGGACATGTACATCATGTAAGACTGGTACTTCAGAGGTTACGAGACAATTCCCTGTTCGCTAAATTGGAGAAATGCTCTTTTCATCAGACTTCCATTCCCTTTTTGGGGTATTTCATTTCTGAATCAGGTTTTGAGATGGATCCTGCTAAACTTTCGGCTATCAAGGACTGGCCCAGACCAGCTACTCTCAAATCCCTGCAGAGGTTTCTTGGCTTTGCCAATTACTATAGAAAGTTTATAAAGACATCACATCTCCGCTCACTTCTCTTACTAAGAAAGGCAAAATTGTAAGAACTGGTCCTCTTCGGCAGTACAGGCTTTTTGAAACGCTAAAATCAGCATTTTCTTCTGCACCTCTTCTCAGTCATCCAATTCCTGATCTCCAGTTTATTTTGGAGGTTGATGCTTCCTCTATAGCAGCTGGAGCTATTCTCTCCCAACGTGATCCGACTACCAGCAAGATACATCCTGTGGTGTTCTTTTCGAAAAAATTCAATCCTGCCGAGTTAAATTATGATGTGGGCAATAAGGAGCTTTTGGCTATAAAATTAGCTTTGGAAGAATGGAGGCATTGGTTAGAGGGTACCAGTCAACCTTTTTTCATTCTGACAGATCACAAGAATCTTTTAGATCTCCAAACAGCTACACGTCTCAATCCTCATAAGGCTCGGTGGGCCTTGTTCTTCTTCAGGTTTAATTTTGTACTTTCCTATGTTCCTGGTTCAAAACATTCCAAGGCAGATGCTTTATCTAGGCAGTTCCAATCTTCTGAACCTTCTCCATTGGATTCTGAACCTATACTATGTCCAGTCAAAGTTTTGGCTCAAGTATCTTCTTTTCCAGTACAGGCTTTACCTGCTGCTCAAGTCCGAGTACCATCTTCTTGCAAACTACCTTCTGGTATCCTGTATGTACCCAAAGGATTACATCTTAAGCTTCTACGTTGGGCTTATGACAGCATTTCAGCAGGTCATCCTGGAGTAACCAATACTTTGTGGAAACTGAAGCAGCATGTTTGGTGGTCCACTATGAGGAGGGATGTTAAAGATTATATTGCTGCTTGTAGTTCTCGTGCTTCGAACAAACAATCTTCTCATTGACCATTTGGTCTATTACCCCCTCTTCCTACTCCTCATTACCCTTGGTCTCACTTATCCATGGACTTTGTTTCTGCTGGAAATACGACCATTTGGGTAGTGGTGGATCGGTTCTCCAAGTCTGCTCACTTCATACCTCTTCCAGGCTTGCCTTCAGATCAAAGACTTTCTGAACTCTTTGTTCTACATATATCTCGTTTACATGGTTTTCTCACTGACATAGTCTCAGATCGTGGAGTCCAATTTGTTTCCAAATTTTGGAGGTCTTTTTGTAAGCACTTCGGAATCAACATATCTCTTTCTTCTGCACATCATCCTCAATCCAACGGACAGACTGAGCGTGTAAATCAAGCCTTGGAATCTTTTCTTAGACATTTTGTAGACCATCACCACTCCAACTGGTCTCAGTTATTGCCTTTGGCGGAATTAGCTCACAACTCACTTTATAACGCCTCATTACAGACCTCTCCCTTTAAGGCAGCTTATGGTTTTGAACCTAGAACCTTTCCTATGATTAGCAGTTCTACTGAAGTCCCTGGAGCAGATCGTATAGTGAAAAATCTCAGTAACCACTGGCAACTCATTCATCAAAATCTACTTTCTTCTTCCTTAAGACATAAGAAATATGCTGAACGCAGAAGGTGCAAGGCTCCTTTACTTCATACTGGAGACAGAGTATTTTTATCCACCAGATTCATACGTCTAAAACAACCTTGTACTAAGTTGGCTCCTAAGTACATTGGACCTTTTCAAATTGTTTCCAAAGTTTGTTCTTCTGCATACCGCCTGGCCTTACCCAAAACTCTCAAGATCCATCCAGTGTTTCATGTCTCCCTACTCAAGCCAGTCATCTATAATAGGTACTCTATCAGGAGTAAACCACCTCCTCCACTTTCCGTAGAAGGAACTTCTGAGTTTGAAGTCAGCCAGATTCTGGATTCCAAGCTACGGGGCAATCGGCTGTATTACCTGGTCCATTGGAAGGGTTATCCTATCTCTGAATGATCTTGGGAACCGGCCTCTCATGTTCATGCTCCAGCTCTTGTCAAGTCTTTTCACAAGAAATACCCTGCCAGGCCTGGTCGGGTCCCCCGGAGGGGTCCTTGAGGAGGGGGCACTGTCATGCTCGGCCCCTGGGAAGCTCTGGCAGTCCTCTCTGTGTGCTTGATTAACAGGTAGTCTTAGCCGCCCCTTCCTGATGATGTCACGACCAGGCTTTTTATTCCGGGCTTCCTGTTTCTTCAGTGCCCGTTTGTTTGTTCCTCTTTGTGGCTTCTGTGAGGAATTCGCTGTGGAAACTCTCTAACTGCTGATTTTCTGTTGCCAATCTCTTCAAGGACTGACTATGCTGGGTTAACCTTCAACTTCCTGATTACCTGTTTCCAAACAATGCAAGTACTGTTTATTCTGTGAAACTCTCTAAGTGGACTATCCCTGCTCTCCTGATTCTGTGGAAGATATTTCCTGAAACCAGTTCCTTATTCAGAAGTCTATCTGGCTGTTATCTTGAATACTTTGGACACAGGCTAACCCTGCTCCATATCATGAGTACATTGTTTTTTGGAGGTTGTCGTAGGGTCACGTCCTGGATTAAACTCAGAGTCTAAGGGTGTTGTTTAAGTTCGCCCTAGCATTTGGGTCTTCTTCTGGACATTTCCTAACCTGACATATAGAACCGGTACAATATTAAAAAATCTTTAGAGAATGAGATATTGCACTGCAGTGGAAGGATATATAATAGTTGTAATTTTTATAAACTAGAATTTTGTTTTAGCAAAACTACGACTATTATATTTCTTTCCACTCCAATCTCACTTTTTAAAGTTTTTTTTATTGTTGTACTGGTTTTCTTTATATGTATGCTTGGTCCCATAAAGGATATTTTATTATCTATTATTATTGAAGTAAACTAACTATTTTCTGTGTTTTGTATATTTCTCAAACAGCAAACGGCTCACCCTTGTTTCAATTTCTATAACCTTTACTTACACCAGTACTGAATTTTTACCATAACCCCACTGCATAATTTGTTTTTTAAATAATATTTTTTTTAGTTTAAACATGCACGGCTGCCGAACCGCCACAGCAATTCTTATAAGCTTTATGGGACAGTATGGCTAATAACAGGTGCATTGCTTCCATTGAGTTCAGTGTGGGAGGGCAGAGCCAGTTAAGAGTGCCATTGGTGCACTTCTGATTGGCCATACTGCACTATCAGTAAAATAAGAACAAAATAGCTGCGGCTTTGGGCAGCCATATAGGATGTTTGGAACGCTACTTTGGATTAAAAAATATATTATTATAGAAGCACATTTTGTAGTGGCAAAACTGTTACAAATCATTATTGGGGTAAATAAATATTATGGGACATTCTTTATACTAAGGTTTACTGTCCTTGAAAGAGCTGATATATAACATGGCTTTAAAATAAAAATAAATGATGAAATGCTACAAATGCAGCCATTGAAACCAAATAGTATGGTGGAATGACGGTTCCTTTAAATGACGTCATCCAAGATAGCGTCCCTCGAATTCCGATTGGCTGATAGGATTCTATTAGCCAATCGGAATTAAGGTAGGAAAAATCCGATTGGCTGATTGGATCAGCCAATCAGATTTTTCCTGATCGGAACAGCCAATAGAATGCAAGGTCAATCCGATTGGCTGATTGGATCAGCCAATCGGATTGAACTTCAATCAGATTGGCTGATTGAATCAGCCAATCAGATTTTTCCTACCTTAATTCCGATTGGCTGATAGAATCCTATCAGCCAATCGGAATTCGAGGGACGCCATCTTGGATGACATCATTTAAAGGAACCGTCATTTGTCGTCTAGTCGTCGGTCAAGGAGGATGTTCCGCGTCGGAGGTCTTCAAGATGGTGCCGCTCCACTCAGGAAGGATGAATAAAGAAGATGCCGCTTGGATGAAGACTTCTTTCGGTCTGGATGTCCTCTTCTGCCCGGATAGGATGAAGTCTTCGGACCCTCTGGAGGACCCCTTCTTGCCGGATTGGATGAAGACTTCGGCCCAGCTGGGTGAAAACGTCTCAAGGTAGGGTGATCTTCAGGGGGTTAGTGTTAGGTTTTTTTAAGGGGGGATTAGGTGGGTTTTAGAGTAGGGGTATGTGGGTGGTGGGTTTTAATGTTGGGGGGGTATTGTAATTTTTTTACAGGTAAAAGAGCTGATTACTTTGGGGCAATGCCCTGCAAAAGGCCCTTTTAAGGGCTATTTGTAATTTAGTGTATGGTAGGGAATTTAATTATTTTGGGGGGATTTTTTATTTTATTAGGGGGATTAGATTAGGTGTAATTAGTTTAAAATATTGTAATTTCTTTTTTATTTTCTGTAATTTAGTGGTTTTTTTTTTCGTAATTTAGTTTATTTAATTTAATTGTATTTAATTTTAGGTAGATTAGGTAATTAATTTAATTATAGAGTAGTGTTAGGTGTAATTGTAACTTAGGTTAGGGTTTATTTTACAGGTATATTTGTATTTATTTTATCTAGGTAGTTATTAAATAGTTAATAACTATTTAATAACTATTCTACCTATTTAAAATAAATACAAAGTTGCCTGTAAAATAAAAATAAATCCTAAAATAGCTACAATGTAACTATTAGTTATATTGTAGCTATATTAGGGTTTATTTTATAGGTAAGTATTTAGTTTTAAATAGGAATAATTTATTTAATTATAGTAATTTTATTTAGATTTATTAAAAATAGATTTCAGTTAGGGGGGTGTTAGGGTTAGGGTTAGACTTAGGTTTAGGGGTTAATACATTTAATATAGTAGCGGCGACGTTGGGGGCGGCAGATTAGGGGTTAATATCAAATTTTATAGTGTTTGCGAGGTGGGAATGCGGCGGTTTAGGGGTTAATATATTTATTATAGTGGCGGCGATGTCCGGTCGGCAGATTAAGGGTTAATAATTTTAGGTAGGTGGCGGCGACATTGGGGGTGGCAGATTAGGGGTTAATAAATATAATGTAGGTGTCGGTGATGTTAGGGGCAGCAGATTAGGGGTTCATAGGTATAATGTAGGTGGCGGCGGTGTCCGGAGCGGCAGATTAGGGGTTAATAATATTATGTAGGTGTCGGCGATGTAGGGGGTGGCAGATTAGGGGTTAATAAGTGTAAGAATAGGGGTGTTTAGACTCGGGGTTCATGTTAGGGTGTTAGCTGTAGACTTAGAAAGTATTTTCCCATAGGAAACAATGGGGCTGCGTTAAGAGCTGAAAGCTGCTGTTTTGCAGGTTGTTAGTTTTTTTCCCAGCCATCTCAGCCCCATTGTTTCCTATGGGGAAATCGTGCATGAGCACGTTCAGCCAGCTCACCGCTACCGTAAGCAACGCTGGTATTACAGTGAGAAGTGGCGCTAAATTTGCTCAACGCCCACTTTTCTGAGGCTAACGCAGTCATTCAGAAAACTTGAAATACCAGCGTTGTTTAAAGTGAGCGCTGAAAAAAAAGCTTGTTAGCAACGCAAGTTTTTACCGACAAAACTCGTAATCTAGCAGTAAATTAATAAATAAATGAAAATCACATATGATTAAATGCATGTCATCAATTGATATTAATGATTATATAACAGCCACAATCAATACTGAATTTTTTATGCTATCATGTTTTACTTTTATCCATGCTTTTATTGTTAAACTAGCTCCAGCCATTATATTGTTCCCAATTCAACTGGCTGGGAAAAAAACTTGGAAGATAAAATCTCCTGAGCAGCCAAACAATTTTTTTCTGTTGGAATTCTGGTAGACTGAAAACCAGGGCATAGATAGTAATACACTTACACAAATGCTATAGCTCTTATCTTACATTTCCCCTAGCATTATTGATTGACTGTTAAAGGTACAGTAAACACCATATAAATTTACCTTATTCAATAGTTGTGAACCTGCTGAGTAGTCTGCCACATTTTAAATATACCTCTTCACATCGTATTGTGTCTTATTGTCAATTCAAAAAGTGCATCCAGACCGTTAAAAATCACCCCCAAACTCAGCCCCTAAGGATACTTTTTCCTAACCTTTATTCCACATGCCCCTCTATTAAGCGACTCACAAATTATTTCTTTTTTTCATTCACAGACTCTTGTGCATGCGTCATTGTATCGGATCACACGTGATGTGCTGAATATGCGCAACGTCTATGGGGAATTACAAATCCGGAACCATTGGGTAACTACTTCTCTGTGCTTTGTATTTACGGCCGGTGCAGAAAAGTACACAGGGAATAGAACTAACGTTTATTGTATTCCCAATAACAAGATTAAATTAATATTACATGTTTTTAAACATTATATGTTATATTTGGGTATATATTGTAGATATTTGAAAAATATATATGATATACAATATGTGATACAAATACACCAGGCTTTAAAATGTTTATTTGTTTTATATATATATATATACAGTGGATATAAAAAGTCTACACACCCCTGGTAAAATGTCAGGTTTCTGTGATGTAAAAAAATGAGACAAAGATAAATCATTTCAAAAGTTTTTCCACCTTTAATGTGACCTATAAACTGCACAATTCAATTGAAAAACAAACTGAAATCTTTTAGGTAAAGGAAAAAAAAAAAAAAAAAACTAAAATAAAATGGTTGCATAAGTGTGAACACCCTTAAACTAATACTTTATTGAAGCACATTTTTATTTTATTACAGCACTCAGTCTTTTTGGGTATGAGTTTTTCAGCATGGCACATCTTGACTTGGCAAGATTTTCCCACTCTTCTTTGCAAAAACATTCTAAATCTGTCAGAATGCGAGGGCATCTCCTGTGCACAGCCCTCTTCAGATCAACCCACAGATTTTAAATTGGATTCAGGTCTGGGCTCTGGCTGGGCCATCCCAAAACTTTAATCTTCTTCTGGTGAAGCCATTCCTTTGTTGATTTGGACGTATGCTTTGGGTCGTTGTCATGGTGAAAGATGAAGTTCCTCTTCGTGTTCAGCTTTCTAGCAGAAGCCTGAAGGTTTTGTGTCAATATTGTCTGGTATTTGGAACTGTTCATTATTACCTCTACCTTGACTAAGGCCCCAGTTCCAGGTGAAGAAAAACAGCCCCAAAGCATGATGCTGACACCAACATGCTTCACTGTGGGTATGGTGTTCTTTTGGTGATATGCAATGTTGTTTTTGTGCCAAACATATCTTTTGGAATTATGGCCAAAAAGTTCAACTTTGGTTTCATCAGACCAGAACACCTTTTGCAACATGCTTTTGGGAAACTTCAGATGTGTTTTTGCAAAATTTAGCCGGGCTAGGATGTTTTTTTTTGTAAGAAAAGGCTTCCGTTTTGCCACTCTACCCCATAGCCCAGATATATGAAGAATACGGGCGATTGTTGTCACATGTACCACACAGCCAGTACTTGCCAGATATTCCTGCAGCTTCTTTAATGTTGCTGTAGGCCTCTTGGCAGCCTCCCTGACCAGTTTTCTTCTCGTCTTTTCATCAATTTTGGAGGGACATCCAGTTCTTGATAATGTCACTGTTGCACCATATTTTCTTCACTTGAGGATGCCTGTCTTCACTGTGTTCCATGGTATATCTAATGCCTTGGAAATTCTTTTGTACCCTTCTCCTGACTGATATCTTTTAATAATGAGATCCCTCTGATGTTTTAGAAGCTCTCTGCGGACCATGGCTTTTGCTGTAGGATGCGACTAACAAAATGTCAGGAAAGACCTACTAGAACAGCTGAACTTTATTTGGGGTTAATCAGAGGCACTTTAAATGATGACAGGTGTGTACTGACTCCTATTTAACATGATTTTGAATGTGATTGCTTGATTCTGAACACAGCTACATCCCCAGTTATAAAAGGGTGTTCACACTTATGCAACCATATTATTTTAGTTTCTAATTTTTATTTCCCTTTACCTAAAAGATTTCAGTTTGTTTTTCAATTGAGTTGTACAGTTTATAGGTCACATTAAAGGTGGAAAAAGTTCTGAAATGATTTATCTTTGTTTCATTTTTTTACATCACAGAAACCTGACATTTTAACAGGGGTGTGTAGACTTTTTATATCCACTGTATATATATATATATATATATATATATATATATATATATATAAATGTATTGATGTTGGAGGGCACTCACAGGACTTATTATTAAGCAAATAACAATATCTCTGATATCTCTGCTCTACTGGGAGTCCGACATTGAATGCTGTTGCGAGTAATGCAGACTGCACTACAATAATAATTATTGTCTTGAAGAAGGCCCATATATGGGTCGAAACGTCGATATTTTATTAATGTGAAACAAATTTGGAAATAAAATTGCATTGTTTTTTGCTTAATAATAAGTCCTGTGAGTGCCCTCCAACATCAACACATTTCTAAACATTTACAAGAGGATAGCACCCAGGCTGTGATTACACCTGTGTGGAAGGAGTGCTGGGCCACAGGCTATTTGAGATATATATTTATATATATATATAGATATATTTTATTTATATGTGTGTGAGTGTAACTATATATATCTATGTCTATCTATCTATCTATCTATCTATCTATCTATCTATCTATCTATCTATCTATCTATCTATCTCTCTCTCTCTCTGTACATATATATATATATATATATATATATATATATATATATATATATATATATATATATATATATATATATATATAGAGAGAGAGAGAGAGAGAGAGATGGTTATTTATCTTTTTATTTATATTAAATAATTTTGATTTTGTATTTTGAAGATACACATCGTTTGTTAACTTTGAGGGCTTTAGACAGTACTGACGCACCAGATACATCATATGATTGTACTAACAGACAGGCGATCAATACCAAATCCTCTTTTTATCCCATCCAATCAAGGGGTAAACAACTGGAACTATTCCATAAAAGAGTATTGGAAGATCTAACTGCACTGTCACAGGATAACACATATATCAAATCTAATATTACATACAAAGAAAGGAAAGCCATTAAGTCATTACAGTCAAACAACTTGTGGGTAATAAAGAAATCTGACAAGGGAGGCAGCTCTGTCGTAATGGACAGAGACTTTTATGCATCGGAGGCTTAGCGATAGTTAGGTGACCCAAATGTATATGTGAAGTTAAGCTGTAACCCTACTGGTAGGTTCCAGAAGGAACTAATGTCACTTTTGGACAATGGTGTGGAAATAGGCATAATGGATAAAAAGACTGCTATGGGCCTAAATGTAAAAGGCCCAGTTCTGCCTATTTTCCACCACCTTCCAAAGGTACACAAGGGTTTGGAAAATGTAAAAGGCTGCCTGATTGTTGCAGGGATTTGCTCATTGCTAGAACCAATATCTGAATGGCTAGATATGTATTTACAACCTCTTGTAAATAAATTGCAGAGTTACATTAGGGACACAACACATGTATTGAGATTGACGGAGGACATAGAGTGGGAAACTGATTACCCCTGGATGATGGTAGATGTGGTGTCCCTATACTCGGCTATTCCACACGAGATGGAGCTTAAAGCCATCACATTTTTTCTGGATAATGAAACTGACCTGAGTGATGTTTTCAAGTGTTATTTAATTAGAATAGTTGGGTTCCTTTTGAGCCACAACTATTTTATGTTTGAGGGGGATTTCTTTCTGCAGAGGCGTGGAACAGCTATGGGGGCAAAATTTCCCCCCTCCTACGCCAACCTATTTATAGGGTGGTGGGAGCTGTTCCATGTCTTTGTGGATGATAATCCCTTCATTGATCATATCTGTTTTTATAGGTTAATTTACGATCTTTTGTTTATTTGATATGGGGACGAAGTGACAATACAACACTTTGTTGAATACCTAAACACAAACGATAAAGCTATTAAATTTACCTATAGCTGCAACTATTCAGAGATTGTGTTTTTGAATCTTCTATTAACATCTGATCGAGGTACCAAAAGAGTTAATACATCACTACACCGCAAACCAATTGCAGGCAATTGCCTCCTACATGCACATAACATTAATCCACAGCATGTGTATAAAGGCATTGTTAAGGGGCAATTCTTAAGAGCCAGAAGGAATTGTAGCCTAGACTCGGATTTTGTTAAAGAATCTAATGATTTGAAGGTACGCATTGGGTATAGAGGCTACAACAGTAAAATGGTCAAAAAAATCTCAAAAGAAGTGGCATCTTTGGATAGGAAGCAAATGCTTGGCAAAAGTAAACAGAGATTGGCACGCAAGGATGTCAGATTTCTTGCAAAATTTTCCAATCAATTTTCAGGAGTCTGCAACATTATTAAAAATTATATGCACATATTGTATGGGGATGATACTTTGAAAAATGTAATAAAAAAGGGTTGTGACTTTATATACTCCAGAAATTTACCAATTGGTAACATGCTTTCACCAAGCATGCTACCTGACTTAAGTACCCGTAGCTAATGGTTGGAAGTTTCAGGTACCTACAAATGTGGAAAGCCTTGTTGTAAATCATGTATTTACTTTAACAAGGGGATTGTTTCAAATCCTATGTAACTGATGAAACCTTTACTACTCTGGGTTGTGTAAAATGTTCTTCCACATTTGTGATTTGCCTGGCTGAGTGTTCTGAGCATAAGCATCAATATGTTGGTTTAACAACCAGGGACATATGAACAAGGATTAAGGAACTTTCAAGACATTTCCTCCAGGTACACAATAATAATGTAGAAAAATTAAAATGGAACACAATTGAGGCAGTGCGCGCCACAAAAAGGTGGCAGCAAACAAAAAATATTAGACAGGAAATTTACTGGATCCATAAATTAAAAACATTGGTCCCAGGAGGGTTTAATTCCCAATTTGATGTGATTAACTATTGGGAATAGTAACAACTTTGTTAAATATTAAGGGCGCAATCCGATATAGATCGCAGTTTGCGGCGCAAGCGAGGGAACCGGCATCGCCCGCAGTTTCAGCTCGCAACTCGAGCTATCCCATATAAGTCGCCGTCAGATACTAACGTGCCGTAAGTCTGACAAACCAGCGATGTCCAGAAATCTGCGTAAGTACAAATTTCTGGCGTCGCCAGTGACTTGCGGCACGTTAGAAATTGCCGGCGCCTATAAAACCTGACTAAAGTCTAAAACACCCGCACTGTCTAACACGCCTCCCTAACATAGCCCGACAAGTCTAACATGCCTCCCTAACATAGCCCGCACTGTCTAACCCTCTATCCGCTATCCCCCCTCACTATCCTAACAATAAAAAAGCTATTAACCCCTAAACCGCCGCTCCCGTACCCCGCCGCAACCTAATAAAGTTATTAACCCCTAAACCGCCGCTCCCGTACCCCGCCGCCAGCTATATTATATCTATAACCCCCTAAAGTGAGCCCCTAACACCGCCGCCATCTATATTAAAATTATTAACCCCCAATGTAAGCCCCTTACACCGCCGCCATCTCTATTAAAATGATTAACCCCTTATTTAATCTACCTACCCCGCCGCCAGCTATATTATCTATATTAACCCTAAGTATATTATAGTTAATATAGGTATTACATTATATATATTAACTATATTAACCCTAATTATATTAGGGTTAATATAGTTAATATAGTTACTATAGTATTTATATTAACTATATTAACTCTATCTAACCCTAACACCCCTAACTAAATTTATATTAAATTAATCTAATTCATTTATAAACTAAAATATTCCTATTTAAATCTAAATACTTACCTATAAAATAAACCCTAAGATAGCTACAATATAATTAATAATTACATTGTAGCTATGTTAGGGTTAATATTTATTTTACAGGTAAATTGTTAATTATTTTAAGTAGGTATAATAGCTATTAAATAGTTATTAACTATTTAATATCTACCTAGTTAAAATAATTACCCAATTACCTGTAAAATAAATCCTAACCTAAGTTACAAATACACCTACACTATCAATAAATTAAATAAACTAAAAACATCTATCTAAAAATACAATTAAATTAACTAAACTAAATTACAAAAAAAAAAACACTAAATTACAAAAAATAAAAAAAATTACAAGATTTTTAAGCTAATTACACCTATTCTAAGCCCCCTAATAAAATAATAAACCCCCAAAATAAAAAAAATTCCCTGCCCTATTCTAAATTAAACAAATTTCAAAGCTCTTTACCTTACCAGCCCTTAAAAGGGCCTTTTGTGGGGCATGCCCCAAATAATTCAGCTCTTTTGCATACAAATACAATACCCCCCCCCATTACAACCCACCACCCACATACCCCTATTCTAAAACCACCCAAACCCCCCTTAAAAAAGCCTAACACTACCCCCCTGAAGATCTCCCTACCTTGTCTTCACCACACCGGGCCGAACTCCTGATCCGATCCGGGCGATGTCTTCCTCCAAGCGGCAAAGAAGAATTCTTCCTCCGGCGATGTCTTCCTCCAAGCGGCAAAGAAGAATTCTTCCTCCGGCGACGTCTTCCTCCAAGCGGCAGCAAAGTCTTCATTCTTCCGGCGGCATCTTCAATCTTCTTTCTTCGCTCCGCCGCTGTGGAGCATCCATCCCGGCCGACTACTGAACTTGGAATGAGGTACCTTTAAATGACGTCATCCAAGATGGCGTCCACCGAATTCCGATTGGCTGATAGGATTCTATCAGCCAATCGGAATTAAGTTAGAAAAATCTGATTGGCTGATTGAATCAGCCAATCAGATTCAAGTTCAATCCGATTGGCTGATCCAATCAGCCAATCAGATTGAGCTTGCATTCTATTGGCTGATCGGAATTAGTTTATTTAATTTATTGATAGTGTAGGTGTATTTGTAACTTAGGTTAGGATTTATTTTACAGGTAATTGGGTAATTATTTTAACTAGGTAGATATTAAATAGTTAATAACTATTTAATAGCTATTATACCTATATAATTAACAATTTACCTGTAAAATAAATATTAACCCTAACATAGCTACAATGTAATTATTAATTATATTGTAGCTATCTTAGGGTTTATTTTATAGGTAAGTATTTAGATTTAAATAGGAATATTTTAGTTTATAAATGAATTAGATTAATTTAATATAAATTTAGTTAGGGGTGTTAGGGTTAGATAGAGTTAATATAGTTAATATAAATACTATAGTAACTATATTAACTATATTAACCCTAATATAATTAGGGTTAATATAGTTAATATATATAATGTAATACCTATATTAACTATAATATACTTAGGGTTAATATAGATAATATAGCTGGCGGCGGGGTAGGTAGATTAAATAAGGGGTTAATCATTTTAATAGAGATGGCGGCGGTGTAAGGGGCTTACATTAGGGGTTAATAATATTAATATAGCTGGCGGCGGTATAGGGGGATTAGATTAGGGGTTAATAATTTTTATATAGGTGGCGGCGGTGTAAGGGGTCAGATTAGGGGATAGATAAGGTAGATGACAGCGGTGTAAGGGGTTCTAATTAGGGGATAGATAAGGTAGATGGCGGCGGTTTTAGGGGCTCACAGTAGGGGGTTAGTTTATGTAGATGGCGGCGGGGTCCGGGAGCGGCGGTTTAGGGGTTAATAACTTTATTAGGGATTTCGGGGGGGGGGGGGATCGCGGTTGACAGGGAGATAGACATTGCGCATGCGTTAGGTGTTAGGTTTATTTTAGAAGATCGCGGTTGGCAGGGAGATAGACATTGCGCATGCATTAGGTGTTAGGTTTATTTTAGAAGATCGCGGTTGACAGGGAGATAGACATTGCGCATGCGTTAGGTGTTAGGTTTATTTTAGCTGCCAGTTTAGGGAGTTACGGGGCTCCAATAGTCAGTGTAAGGCTTCTTACGGCTGCTTTTTGTGGCGAGGTGAAAATGGAGTAAGTTTTCTCCATTTTCGCCACGTAAGTCCTTACGCTGCATATTGGATACCAAACTGCGCGGGTTTGGTATACCTGCCTATAGCCCAAAAAACTACGGGCGACGGCAGAAATATACGCGCGTAACTTCTAGGTTACGCCGTATATAGGATACCAAACCCGCGCAAATATTGGCGTCGCCAGCTTTTGCGGGCGACGATTTTTATCGGATGGACCCCTAAATATATGTAATATGCACCTTAATGAATATGTAAGGTTTTGTTACAAGTGAGTTTAATTTATTTGGTTTTGATACCTTGTCAGAATACCATTATATTTCTAGCATCTATCTCTAATATTTTTCATCAATATAATCTAATTATAAACATGAGATATGTAGGATTTTCTAGTAAAAGCACTATGCAGTATTATTGGGCAATTCCTATATAAGGATCTTTGGATTCTAATTATGCGTAATTCATAACTATGTCTTGTTAACACTGATTATATTTGAAAAAACTAAAATGAGTTTACTCTGTGAGGGATATTGATCAAGCCGTCAAACGTAAATACGCTAGAATTCCGCAGCGTAATTGTGGCAAGCTTGATTCGAACCATTTATCAAAGCCTACAGACCGGCAAAAGTTGAAAGTTGTGACGTAACATACAATCCGCCAGTCTCAATCCGACACAGATCGATGCTTACGTCATTACAGATGTTCCGAATACAAATTCGGCACTATCTGACAACTTTTTCAAGTTATCAAATTTCTAACAGGTACGCTCACCACTATTCCGGCCCAGTGTACCTGGTTTTCAATTCGCCACCCTGGAGGCCGCGGATGCTATAGGAATCAATGGGAGTCTGAAAGCAGCGAAAGCTCATGTTCGATGCTGCCAGATATCCCATTGATTTCTATGGTTGAAAACACAAGTAACGTTTACACCTAACACCCTAACACCCCTAATCTGCCGCCCCCGACATCACCGCCACCTACATAATGTTATTAACCCCTATTCCGCCGCTCGCGGACCCCACCGCAACTAAATAAATATATTAACCCCTATCCTGCCGCTCCCGGACTCCGCTTCAGCTGTAATAAAATGATTAACCCCTAAACCCCTGGCCTCCCACATCACTATCACCAACTAAACTGATTAACCCCAAAACCGCCAGCCCCCCACATCGTCATAAATTAAATTAAGCTATTAACCCCTAAACCTAACAACCCGCTAACTTTACATTAATCCCTATCGTATAATAAATTTAAACTTACCTGTAGAATTAAAATAAGCTATATTAAACTATTAATTAACCTACCCTAACTATTATACTAAAATTACATTAAACTAAAAATTAAATTAACTATATTACATATTTAAAAACCTAACCATACTCAAATTATTTAAATCTACAATTAAAAATTACTACGTTACAAAAAAATAACAACTAAGTTACAAAAAATAAAATCAGCCAATCAGATTGAGCTTGCATTCTATTGGCTGATCGGAACAGCCAATAGAATGCGAGCTCAATCTGATTGGCTGATTGGATCAGCCAATCGGATTGAACTTGAATCTGATTGGCTGATTCAATCAGCCAATCAGATTTTTCTAACTTAATTCCGATTGGCTGATAGAATCCTATCAGCCAATCGGAATTCGGCGGACGCCATCTTGGATGACGTCATTTAAAGGTACCTCATTCCAAGTTCAGTAGTCGGCCGGGATGGATGCTCCGCAGCGGCGGAGCGAAGAAAGAAGATTGAAGATGCCGCCGGAAGAATGAAGACTTTGCTGCCGCTTGGAGGAAGACGTCGCCGGAGGAAGAATTCTTCTTTGCCGCTTGGAGGAAGACATCGCCGGAGGAAGAATTCTTCTTTGCCGCTTGGAGGAAGACATCGCCCGGATCGGATCAGGAGTTCGGCCCGGTGTGGTGAAGACAAGGTAGGGAGATCTTCAGGGGGGTAGTGTTAGGCTTTTTTAAGGGGGGTTTGGGTGGTTTTAGAATAGGGGTATGTGGGTGGTGGGTTGTAATGGGGGGGGGGTATTGTATTTGTATGCAAAAGAGCTGAATTCTTTGGGGCATGCCCCACAAAAAGCCCTTTTAAGGGCTGGTAAGGTAAAGAGCTTTGAAATTTGTTTAATTTAGAATAGGGCAGGGAATTTTTTTTATTTTGGGGGTTTATTATTTTATTAGGGGGCTTAGAATAGGTGTAATTAGCTTAAAAATCTTGTAATTTTTTTTATTTTTTGTAATTTAGTGGGTTTTTTTTTTTGTAATTTAGTTTAGTTAATTTAATTGTATTTTTAGATAGATGTTTGTAGTTTATTTAATTTATTGATAGTGTAGGTGTATTTGTAACTTAGGTTAGGATTTATTTTACAGGTAATTGGGTAATTATTTTAACTAGGTAGATATTAAATAGTTAATAACTATTTAATAGCTATTATACCTACTTAAAATAATTAACAATTTACCTGTAAAATAAATATTAACCCTAACATAGCTACAATGTAATTATTAATTATATTGTAGCTATCTTAGGGTTTATTTTATAGGTAAGTATTTAGATTTAAATAGGAATATTTTAGTTTATAAATGAATTAGATTAATTTAATATAAATTTAGTTAGGGGTGTTAGGGTTAGATAGAGTTAATATAGTTAATATAAATACTATAGTAACTATATTAACTATATTAACCCTAATATAATTAGGGTTAATATAGTTAATATATATAATGTAATACCTATATTAACTATAATATACTTAGGGTTAATATAGATAATATAGCTGGCGGCGGGGTAGGTAGATTAAATAAGGGGTTAATCATTTTAATAGAGATGGCGGCGGTGTAAGGGGCTTACATTAGGGGTTAATAATATTAATATAGCTGGCGGCGGTATAGGGGGATTAGATTAGGGGTTAATAATTTTTATATAGGTGGCGGCGGTGTAAGGGGTCAGATTAGGGGATAGATAAGGTAGATGACAGCGGTGTAAGGGGTTCTAATTAGGGGATAGATAAGGTAGATGGCGGCGGTTTTAGGGGCTCACAGTAGGGGGTTAGTTTATGTAGATGGCGGCGGGGTCCGGGAGCGGCGGTTTAGGGGTTAATAACTTTATTAGGGATTTCGGGGGGGGGGGATCGCGGTTGACAGGGAGATAGACATTGCGCATGCGTTAGGTGTTAGGTTTATTTTAGAAGATCGCGGTTGACAGGGAGATAGACATTGCGCATGCGTTAGGTGTTAGGTTTATTTTAGAAGATCGCGGTTGACAGGGAGATAGACATTGCGCATGCGTTAGGTGTTAGGTTTATTTTAGAAGATCGCGGTTGACAGGGAGATAGACATTGCGCATGCGTTAGGTGTTAGGTTTATTTTAGCTGGCAGTTTAGGGAGTTACGGGGCTCCAATAGTCAGCGTAAGGCTTCTTACGGCTGCTTTTTGTGGCGAGGTGAAAATGGAGTAAGTTTTCTCCATTTTCGCCACGTAAGTCCTTACGCTGCATATTGGATACCAAACTGCGCGGGTTTGGTATACCTGCCTATAGCCCAAAAAACTACGGGCGACGGCAGAAATATACGCGCGTAACTTCTAGGTTACGCCGTATATAGGATACCAAACCCGCGCAAATATTGGCGTCGCCAGCTTTTGCGGGCGACGATTTTTATCGGATGGACCCCTAAATATATGTAATATGCACCTTAATGAATATGTAAGGTTTTGTTACAAGTGAGTTTAATTTATTTGGTTTTGATACCTTGTCAGAATACCATTATATTTCTAGCATCTATCTCTAATATTTTTCATCAATATAATCTAATTATAAACATGAGATATGTAGGATTTTCTAGTAAAAGCACTATGCAGTATTATTGGGCAATTCCTATATAAGGATCTTTGGATTCTAATTATGCGTAATTCATAACTATGTCTTGTTAACACTGATTATATTTGAAAAAACTAAAATGAGTTTACTCTGTGAGGGATATTGATCAAGCCGTCAAACGTAAATACGCTAGAATTCCGCAGCGTAATTGTGGCAAGCTTGATTCGAACCATTTATCAAAGCCTACAGACCGGCAAAAGTTGAAAGTTGTGACGTAACATACAATCCGCCGGTCTCAATCCGACACAGATCGATGCTTACGTCATTACAGATGTTCCGAATACAAATTCGGCACTATCTGACAACTTTTTCAAGTTATCAAATTTCTAACAGGTACGCTCACCACTATTCCGGCCGAGTGTACCTGGTTTTCAATTCGCCACCCTGGAGGCCGCGGATGCTATAGGAATCAATGGGAGTCTGAAAGCAGCGAAAGCTCATGTTCGATGCTGCCAGATATCCCATTGATTTCTATGGTTGAAAACACAAGTAACGTTTACACCTAACACCCTAACACCCCTAATCTGCCGCTCCCGACATCACCACCACCTACATAATGTTATTAACCCCTATTCCGCCGCTCCCGGACCCCACCGCAACTAAATAAATATATTAACCCCTATCCTGCCGCTCCCGGACTCCGCTTCAGCTGTAATAAAATGATTAACCCCTAAACCCCTGGCCTCCCACATCACTACCACCAACTAAACTGATTAACCCCAAAACCGCCAGCCCCCCACATCGTCATAAATTAAATTAAGCTATTAACCCCTAAACCTAACAACCCGCTAACTTTACATTAATCCCTATCGTATAATAAATTTAAACTTACCTGTAGAATTAAAATAAGCTATATTAAACTATTAATTAACCTACCCTAACTATTATACTAAAATTACATTAAACTAAAAATTAAATTAACTATATTACATATTTAAAAACCTAACCATACTCAAATTATTTAAATCTACAATTAAAAATTACTACGTTACAAAAAAATAACAACTAAGTTACAAAAAATAAAATCAGCCAATCAGATTGAGCTTGCATTCTATTGGCTGATCGGAACAGCCAATAGAATGCGAGCTCAATCTGATTGGCTGATTGGATCAGCCAATCGGATTGAACTTGAATCTGATTGGCTGATTCAATCAGCCAATCAGATTTTTCTAACTTAATTCCGATTGGCTGATAGAATCCTATCAGCCAATCGGAATTCGGCGGACGCCATCTTGGATGACGTCATTTAAAGGTACCTCATTCCAAGTTCAGTAGTCGGCCGGGATGGATGCTCTGCAGCGGCGGAGCGAAGAAAGAAGATTGAAGATGCCGCCGGAAGAATGAAGACTTTGCTGCCGCTTGGAGGAAGACGTCGCCGGAGGAAGAATTCTTCTTTGCCGCTTGGAGGAAGACATCGCCGGAGGAAGAATTCTTCTTTGCCGCTTGGAGGAAGACATCGCCCGGATCGGATCAGGAGTTCGGCCCGGTGTGGTGAAGACAAGGTAGGGAGATCTTCAGGGGGGTAGTGTTAGGCTTTTTTAAGGGGGGTTTGGGTGGTTTTAGAATAGGGGTATGTGGGTGGTGGGTTGTAATGGGGGGGGGGTATTGTATTTGTATGCAAAAGAGCTGAATTCTTTGGGGCATGCCCCACAAAAGGCCCTTTTAAGGGCTGGTAAGGTAAAGAGCTTTGAAATTTGTTTAATTTAGAATAGGGCAGGGAATTTTTTTTATTTTGGGGGTTTATTATTTTATTAGGGGGCTTAGAATAGGTGTAATTAGCTTAAAAATCTTGTAATTTTTTTTATTTTTTGTAATTTAGTGGGGTTTTTTTTGTAATTTAGTTTAGTTAATTTAATTGTATTTTTAGATAGATGTTTGTAGTTTATTTAATTTATTGATAGTGTAGGTGTATTTGTAACTTAGGTTAGGATTTATTTTACAGGTAATTGGGTAATTATTTTAACTAGGTAGATATTAAATAGTTAATAACTATTTAATAGCTATTATACCTACTTAAAATAATTAACAATTTACCTGTAAAATAAATATTAACCCTAACATAGCTACAATGTAATTATTAATTATATTGTAGCTATCTTAGGGTTTATTTTATAGGTAAGTATTTAGATTTAAATAGGAATATTTTAGTTTATAAATGAATTAGATTAATTTAATATAAATTTAGTTAGGGGTGTTAGGGTTAGATAGAGTTAATATAGTTAATATAAATACTATAGTAACTATATTAACTATATTAACCCTAATATAATTAGGGTTAATATAGTTAATATATATAATGTAATACCTATATTAACTATAATATACTTAGGGTTAATATAGATAATATAGCTGGCGGCGGGGTAGGTAGATTAAATAAGGGGTTAATCATTTTAATAGAGATGGCGGCGGTGTAAGGGGCTTACATTAGGGGTTAATAATATTAATATAGCTGGCGGCGGTATAGGGGGATTAGATTAGGGGTTAATAATTTTTATATAGGTGGCGGCGGTGTAAGGGGTCAGATTAGGGGATAGATAAGGTAGATAACAGCGGTGTAAGGGGTTCTAATTAGGGGATAGATAAGGTAGATGGCGGCGGTTTTAGGGGCTCACAGTAGGGGGTTAGTTTATGTAGATGGCGGCGGGGTCCGGGAGCGGCGGTTTAGGGGTTAATAACTTTATTAGGGATTTCGGGGGGGGGGGGGGGATGGCGGTTGACAGGGAGATAGACATTGCGCATGCGTTAGGTGTTAGGTTTATTTTAGAAGATCGCGGTTGGCAGGGAGATAGACATTGCGCATGCGTTAGGTGTTAGGTTTATTTTAGAAGATCGCGGTTGACAGGGAGATAGACATTGCGCATGCGTTAGGTGTTAGGTTTATTTTAGCTGGCAGTTTAGGGAGTTACGGGGCTCCAATAGTCAGCGTAAGGCTTCTTACGGCTGCTTTTTGTGGCGAGGTGAAAATGGAGTAAGTTTTCTCCATTTTCGCCACGTAAGTCCTTACGCTGCATATTGGATACAAAACTGCGCGGGTTTGGTATACCTGCCTATAGCCCAAAAAACTACGGGCGACGGCAGAAATATACGCGTGTAACTTCTAGGTTACGCCGTATATAGGATACCAAACCCGCGCAAATATTGGCGTCGCCAGCTTTTGCGGGCGACGATTTTTATCGGATGGACCCCTAAATATATGTAATATGCACCTTAATGAATATGTAAGGTTTTGTTACAAGTGAGTTTAATTTATTTGGTTTTGATACCTTGTCAGAATACCATTATATTTCTAGCATCTATCTCTAATATTTTTCATCAATATAATCTAATTATAAACATGAGATATGTAGGATTTTCTAGTAAAAGCACTATGCAGTATTATTGGGCAATTCCTAAATAAGGATCTTTGGATTCTAATTATGCGTAATTCATAACTATGTCTTGTTAACACTGATTATATTTGAAAAAACTAAATTGAGTTTACTCTGTGAGGGATATTGATCAAGCTGTCAAACGTAAATACGCTAGAATTCCGCAGCGTAATTGTGGCAAGCTTGATTCGAACCATTTATCAAAGCCTACAGACCGGCAAAAGTTGAAAGTTGTGACGTAACATACAATCCGCCGGTCTCAATCCGACACAGATCGATGCTTACGTCATTACAGATGTTCCGAATACAAATTCGGCACTATCTGACAACTTTTTCAAGTTATCAAATTTCTAACAGGTACGCTCACCACTATTCCGGCCCAGTGTACCTGGTTTTCAATTCGCCACCCTGGAGGCCGCGGATGCTATAGGAATCAATGGGAGTCTGAAAGCAGCGAAAGCCCATGTTCGATGCTGCCAGATATCCCATTGATTTCTATGGTTGAAAACACAAGTAACGTTTACACCTAACACCCTAACACCCCTAATCTGCCGCCCCCGACATCACCGCCACCTACATAATGTTATTAACCCCTATTCCGCCGCTCCCGGACCCCACCGCAACTAAATAAATATATTAACCCCTATCCTGCCGCTCCCGGACTCCGCTTCAGCTGTAATAAAATGATTAACCCCTAAACCCCTGGCCTCCCACATCACTACCACCAACTAAACTGATTAACCCCTAAACTGCCAGCCCCCCACATCGTCATAAATTAAATTAAGCTATTAACCCCTAAACCTAACAACCCGCTAACTTTACATTAATCCCTATCGTATAATAAATTTAAACTTACCTGTAGAATTAAAATAATCTATATTAAACTATTAATTAACCTACCCTAACTATTATACTAAAATTACATTAAACTAAAAATTAAATTAACTATATTACATATTTAAAAACCTAACCATACTCAAATTATTTAAATCTACAATTAAAAATTACTACGTTACAAAAAAATAACAACACTAAATTACACAAAATAAAAAAGAAATTATCAAATATTTAAACTAATTACATCTAATCTAATAGCCCTATCAAAATAAAAAAGCCCCCCAAAATAAAAAAACCCTAGCCTACACTTAACTACCAATGGCCCTTAAAAGGGCCTTTTGGGGGGCATTGCCCCAAAGAAATCAGCTCTTTTACCTGTATAAAAAAAATACAAACACCACCCCAACAGTACAACCCACCACCCACGCAACCAACCCCCCCAATTAAAAAACCTATCTAAAAAACCTAAGCTCCCCATTGCCCTGAAAAGGGCATTTGTATGGGCATTGCCCTTAAAAGGGCATTTAGTTCTTTTACTGCCCAAAGTCCCTAACCTAAGAATAGGGTAGGGCATTTTTTTATTTTGGGGGCTTTGTTATTTTATTAGGGGGCTTAGAGTAGGTGTAATTAGTTTAAAATTGTTGTAATATTTTTCTAATGTTTGTAAATATTTTTTTATTTTTTGTAACTTAGTTCTTTTTTATTTTTTGTACTTTAGTTAGTGTATTTAAATGTATTTATTTGTAGGTATTGTATTTAATTAATTTATTGATAGTGTAGTGTTAGGTTTAATTGTAGATAATTGTAGGTAGTTTATTTAATTTATTTATTGATAGTGTAGTGTTAGGTTTAATTGTAACTTAGGTTAGGATTTATTTTACAGGTAATTTGCAATTATTTTAACTAGGTAACTATTAAATAGTTATTAACTATTTAATAGCTATTGTACCTGGTTAAAATAAATACAAAGTTGCCTGTAAAATAAATATTAATCCTAAAATAGCTACAATATAATTATAATTTATATTGTAGCTATATTAGGGTTTATTTTACAGGTAAGTATTTAGCTTTAAATAGGAATAATTTATTTAATAAGAGTTAATTTATTTAGTTAGAATAAAATTATATTTAACTTAGGGGGTGTTAGGGTTAGAATTAGCTTTAGGGGTTAAAAAATGTATTATAGTAGCAGTGAGCTCCGGTCGGCAGATTAGGGGTTAATACTTGAATTTAGGTGTCGGCGATGTTAGGGAGGGCAGATTAGGGGTTAATACAATTTATTATAGGGTTATTGAGGCGGGAGTGAGGTGGATTAGGGGTTAATACATTTATTATAGTAGCGGCGAGATCCGGTCGGCAGATTAGGGGTTAATAAGTGTAGGTAGGTGGAGGCGACGCTGGGGGCGGCAGATTAGGGGTTAATAAATATAATATAGGGGTCGGCGGTATTAGGGGCAGCAGATTAGGGATACATAGGGATAATGTAGGTTGCGGTGGTGTACGGAGCGGCAGATTAGGGATTAATAATAATATGCAGGGGTCAGCGATAGCAGGGGCGGCAGATTAGGGGTTAATAAGTGTAAGGTTAGGGGTGTTTAGACTCGGGGTACATGTTCGGGTGTTAGGTGCAGACTTAGGAAGTGTTCCCCATAGGAAACAATGTAGCTGCGTTAGGAGCTGAACGCTGCTTTTTTGCAGGTGTTAGTTTTTTTTCAGCTCAAACAGCCCCATTGTTTCCTATGGGGGAATCGTGCACGAGCACGTTTTTGAAGCTGGCCGCGTCCGTAAGCACCACTGGAATTTAGAGTTGCAGTGGCGGTAAATATGCTCTACGCTCCCTTTTTGGAGCCTAACGCAGCCCTTCTGTGAACTCTAAATACCAGTGGTATTTAAAAGGTGTGGGAGAAAAAAAGCACGCGTAGCTAACGCACCCCTTTGGCCGCAGAACTCTAAATCTAGCCGTTAGTGTTTTTTATTTTTTGTAACTTAGTTGTTAATTTTTTGTAACAGTAATTTTTAATAGTAGATTAAAATAACTTGAGTAGGGTTAGGTTTTTAGAAATGTAATATAGTTAATTTAATTTTTAGTTTAATGTAATTTTAGTATAATAGTTAGGGTAGATTAATTATTAGTTTAATATAGTTTAATGTAATTGTAGGATAATAGTTAGGGCAGGTTAATTAGTAGTTTAATATAGTTTATTTTAATTCTAAAGGTAAGTTTAAATTTATTATAAGATAGGGATGAGTTAATATTTAATGTAAAGTTAGCGGGTTGTTAGGTTTAGGGGTTAATAGCTTAATTTAGTTTATGTCGATGTGGGGGGCTGGCGGTTTAGGGGTTAATAGGTTTAGTAAGTGGTAGTGATGTGGGAGGCCAGGGGTTTAGGGGTTAATACATTTATTTAGTTGCAGAGTGGTCCGGGAGCGGCGGGGTAGGGGTTAATAACATTATTAGAGTTACGGTGGGCTCCGGGAGTGGAGGGATAGGGGTTAATAACTTTATTAGAGTTGCGGTGGGCTCCGGGAGCAGCGGGATGGGGGTTAATAACTTTATTTAATTGCGGCGGGATCCGGGAGTGGTGGGATAGTGGTTAAACATTTTAGTATAGTGGCAGTGTTTAGTGACAGGGTATAAATAAAGTGGTGAAAAAGCCGAATAGCAGCAAGATCTATGACTGCTAGTTACCAACAGTCCGCTGCTCATTGCCCGTACTTGGTGCGCAGCTTTTTGACAGCTTTTTTTTATAAATAAGGAGAGCGTATTCAGGTCCGCGGCCGCGATGTTAGGTTGATGTTAGGCAAACGTATTGGTGCCGTAAGGATGTTTGTATCCTGTCGCCACTGAAGCAGTGGGACCGAAGAAGCCAAGTTGCGGAAGGTAACATTCCCTGCCCAAAACAGGCTCATTGCAAGTACGTAAAGCACCTAACAGAGGCATATATACTCACATAAACTGAATATCTATCTGCACTAACTTTGCTAACTGTCTTCTGCTTACGCGACATGCATGTTTTAAGGAATATATACACATGACATACTTTGGAATATAACTCGACATATTGTTGCACATATCAACAGAAACTTTCCTATTAACACAACTGGACATTTTTCAAATAGCATGCTTGCTTTTGCTTTTGCTTTTCAGTGTACCAGCGCTGGCCACTACATGCCTTTAAAATTAACTGCCTAAAAAAAGTTTTTTCTCCTTTTTTTGTGTGCACACAGGATTTCTAGACTTGTATCAGTAGACCAGGCCTAGTTAATTTAGGAGATGAATGTGCTGTTGTAAGACTTGAATACATTTGGTGTTCTTGGATGATGTATGTATGGATGCCGAATATCTTTTTACTGCACCTGTTAACGCTTTTTTTACTCTCAGTTCAGGATGTTGGAAGTGTATAAATAAAATAAGTGTTTTTTCATATACTAAAAGAGTGCTGTATTCCCTGTCTTTTTAAAGGGACAATAAACACAATAATCCCTTTATTACCCATTCCTCAATTTTGCATAACCAACACAGTTATAATAATATACTTTTTACCTCTGTGATTACCTTGTATCTATGCCTCTGCAAACTGCCCCCTTATTTCAGTTCTTTTGACAGATTAGAGGCAGTCTTCAAGGTCTAAGAAATTGGCACATGAACCTCCTAGATTTAGCTTTCAACTAAGAATACCAAGAGAACAAAGCAAAATTGGTAATAAAAGTAAATTGGAAAGTTGTTTAAAAACACATGCCCTATTTAAATAATGAAATTTTTTTTTTTACTTTACTGTCCCTTTACTGTCCCTATAAGGATTCACTATACCATAAGGGAATTTCTAAATTCTAAATTATATATATATATATATATATATATATATATATATATATATATATATATATATATATATATATATATACAGGGAGTGCAGAATTATTAGGCAAATGAGTATTTTGACCACATCATCCTCTTTATGCATGTTGTCTTACTCCAAGCTGTATAGGCTCGAAAGCCTACTACCAATTAAGCATATTAGGTGATGTGCATCTCTGTAATGAGAAGGGGTGTGGTCTAATGACATCAACACCCTATATCAGGTGTGCATAATTATTAGGCAACTTCCTTTCCTTTGGCAAAATGGGTCAAAAGAAGGACTTGACAGGCTCAGAAAAGTCAAAAATAGTGAGATATCTTGCAGAGGGATGCAGCACTCTTAAAATTGCAAAGCTTCTGAAGCGTGATCATCGAACAATCAAGCGTTTCATTCAAAATAGTCAACAGGGTCGCAAGAAGCGTGTGGAAAAACCAAGGCGCAAAATACCTGCCCATGCAGCTGCCAAGATGCCACTTGCCACCAGTTTGGCCATATTTCAGAGCTGCAACATCACTGGAGTGCCCAAAAGCACAAGGTGTGCAATACTCAGAGACATGGCCAAGGTAAGAAAGGCTGAAAGACGACCACCACTGAACAAGACACACAAGCTGAAACGTCAAGACTGGGCCAAGAAATATCTCAAGACAGATTTTTCTAAGGTTTTATGGACTGATGAAATGTGAGTGAGTCTTGATGGGCCAGATGGATGGGCCCGTGGCTGGATTGGTAAAGGGCAGAGAGCTCCAGTCCGACTCAGACGCCAGCAAGGTGGAGGTTGAGTACTGGTTTGGGCTGGTATCATCAAAGATGAGCTTGTGGGGCCTTTTCGGGTTGAGGATGGAGTCAAGCTCAACTCCCAGTCCTACTGCCAGTTTCTGGAAGACACCTACTTCAAGCAGTGGTACAGGAAGAAGTCTGCATCCTTCAAGAAAAACATGATTTTCATGCAGGACAATGCTCCATCACACGCGTCCAAGTACTCCACAGCGTGGCTGGCAAGAAAGGGTATAAAAGAAGAAAATCTAATGACATGGCCTCCTTGTTCACCTGATCTGAACCCCATTGAGAACCTGTGGTCCATCATCAAATGTGAGATTTACAAGGAGGGAAAACAGTACACCTCTCTGAACAGTGTCTGGGAGGCTGTGGTTGCTGCTGCACGCAATGTTGATGGTGAACAGATCAAAACACTGACAGAATCCATGGATGGCAGGCTTTTGAGTGTCCTTGCAAAGAAAGGTGGCTATATTGGTCACTGATTTGTTTTTGTTTTGTTTTTGAATGTCAGAAATGTATATTTGTGAATGTTGAGATGTTATATTGGTTTCACTGGTAAAAATAAATAATTGAAATGGGTATATATTTGTTTTTTGTTAAGTTGCCTAATAATTATGCACAGTAATAGTCACCTGCACACACAGATATTCCCCTAAAATAGCTATAACTAAAAACAAACTAAAAACTACTTCCAAAACTATTCAGCTTTGATATTAATGAGTTTTTTGGGTTCATTGAGAACATGGTTGTTGTTCAATAATAAAATTAATCCTCAAAAATACAACTTACCTAATAATTCTGCACTCCCTGTATGTATATATATATATATATATATATATATATATATATATATATATATATATATATATATATATATATATATATATATATAAAGATTAAATTATATTATATATACACACACACACATATATATACAATGTTATAATCATATGCATTTATATTGAACTAAAAGCATGTCTGGAAATGTACATGTTTATATATATACACACACACATCTATATATATATATATATATATATATATATATATATATATATATATATACACAAACACACATATATATATATGTATATATATGTCTCAATATCTATATCTATCTATCTATCTATCTATCTATCTATCTATCTATATATATATGATGAAATATATATATATATATATATATACATATAATGATTAAATTATATTGTATGTATATATATATATATATATATATATGTATATATATATATGCTGTAGTACATGGCACATAATGTTTTGAATATAAAATGTTATATTCATATACCTTTATATTGCACTAAAACCCTGTCTCGAATACTCAATCTTTATCTCTTGTTATTCATAGTTGAAATTTATATAGATAAAACTTTGCTTGCCTAGGAGTCATCAATAATTATCTAAAATTCAAGTTTATGAAAACAACATAATTTAGAGGGCAGTTTGCAGAGACTTAGACACAAGATAATTAAAATCTGTGAAAGGGATTCTAAACAAAAATGGTTTCTTTCATAATTCAGATAGAGAGTGCAATTTTAAGCAACTTTCTAATGTACTCCTATTATAAATTTATCTTTGTTCTCTTGCTATCTTTATTTGAAAAATAAGGCATCTAAACTAAGGAGACAGCCATTTTTGGTGCAGCCCTGGACAGTACTTGTTTATCAGGGAGTGCATTTAGCCAACAATCAGCAAGCATAACCCATGTTGTGAATCAAAAATAGGTTGGCTTCTCAATTTACATTTATGCGTTTTAAATAAAGATAGCAAGAGAATTAAGAAAAAAATGAGAATAATATTAAATTAGAAAAATGTTGCTTAAAATTGCATGCTGAAACTGAATCATGAAAGAAAAAATTTGAGTTCAGTGTACCTTAAATATAACTGTTTTGGTTGTGAAAAACTAGAAAATGTTTAATAAAGAGATTATCTATATTTACAAACAATAACAATTCTGGATTTAGATTGTCCCTTTAACATAAAAAAATGACATATTTATAATTTATTATTTATTTTTAGTTTATTAATTTATTACATTTAAAAATTTTCTTCTTTTGTTTTAGTTTAAATCGATATTAAAATATGTCGGCATTCAGCGAGGTCTGTCGGACATGGTACGCTACAGCGTATCATGTCAGACAGACATAGATAAATTGGCCCCAATGTATCAAGTAAACAAGATACCGCCCACAGGTTCACAACTATATGCATACAATTATACATGCACTTACATACACTTGTATATACTTTATAAACTAAAAATGATTAAAACTATAATCGTGCAAGCACACACACTACACATAGTCACATTATCTCTAATAATAAATCTTTTAAGTGCGTTCAAAAGTAAACATGCCAGTACTACAAACCATAGACTCTATAACATTTTCAATTTTTGTACTAAAAGTAACGGATTTTGAATAATTTAATAAAAATAATTATATTTGTTTAATAATTTTTTTATACATTTTAAGCATTTTTATAATTTCAGTGATTTTCGACGAATCGCATATAGGCGATTTACTAATCATGTTCATGGTCGTCTGGGAGCAAGAAAAAGAAAGCCAATTCCCTCTTGTGTGGTAAATAGAATTAGAGAACACTTTCCTGCTCCCAAAATTGGTTATCGATCAGTGGAGGAAGAGGGTCCAGCTCATGAAATGCTCTTCAATTGAGAAATATTTTGCATAATGTTATGTGGTTTTGAGTTTTCAATCTTATTTTCAACGTTACTTGATTTTTAAATTAGTGTTATGCACCTTTTTTCTTGATTGTATTGGTTAATAATAAGAAAATAAAAAGTTTAAAAAAATGTTTTTTTTAAAAAAAAAAAAAATATTAATTGTTTACATCATTTTGTCTGTATGTATGAAAAATATAAACAACAAACAGACCTTACAAATTTAAAGGCAAAAATAAGATCTACATCACATAAAATAAACAATATCAAATATTTAGTCATGAAAAAGAACGTGTACTCTTGATGACATTGGTCCTCAATGGTGAACAAAAGTTAGATGGAAGTCAAATTCAAAACAACTGTTGTATAATGATAGTCACAGTCTGCTGTTCTACATATTAGATACAGCCTTCAATTTTAGCAACTTGGTTTTATTGCTTTACCAACCATGAGTCTAATTAATATCTTTTTTAATTCTAACATATATTCCACATTTTACTTGGACATGTAATACACCAAGTTTGTGCTTGCATCTAACTTTAAAGCAAATACACTTTCATAAAATTGAAATAGAAACAAAGTAAACACAGAGATGTGAACTTACAGAAGAATGATAAAACATATGTGGTTTCTAAAATACACACACTGCAAACAACAATTTAATTACATACTGATTGTATATCTTTTTGATTCAAGTGCATTATTTAGTACTTATTAACTTTACTATTATTTAAAAAAATATAAACGAACTTACAGGTATTAGTAAACTGAAATAGTCATTGTATACGCAACATAAATTTCAAATTATTTTTTTGGGATGGAAAAACAATTATTTATATATAACTAAACACTATTGTTTACATTTTGGATTACTGTAAAAACAAAGGAAAATATATTCAATATTCATTAAAAATCTAGATATTTTAGTATTCATTAGGTTTTCTTTTCGTAGGACATGGAATTTCAGCTATGTTTGTAGGCAGTGAAGAATTGCGTGATTCTCACAAACTCTCAATTTCACCAGAGGCTAAACGAAGTACATCCTGTAACATTGTGAAAACATGGTCCATTTTCATTTCCTGATATATAGGCCTCATTTGCCACTGTTTTTTACTTTTAGGATAGACGATCTGAGTCTAAGTTCACCTAAACGGCCACTGTGATATGTTTGTTTTCTAATAGTTTCTTAGATTCTATCAGAGTTGTTATTGTGTCCAAGAATAGCTAGTTTTGTTCTGGCCTCCATGGCGTCCATCTTGAAGTGCACACACTTTGATCTATATTTTAAGACTAGGCTATGGAAAACTTTAATGGCCCCAGTGTGGCAGAACTGTGCAAGGCATTTAAAGTCTTTGTCCATATGTGGGTCGCACACCACTTGATGTAAAGCTTCAAAGTCCTCACTTTTCTGATCTATCCATTTTCTTTCACAGTCTTCATCGGAGCAATGTTCAGAATGTGTACATGATCCACCATCCCAGGAGTGAATATTGGCTGTGTGTAACATTACAGAACACCACATATCTTTCATGATCATATCATCTCCTTTGCAGACCATGCATGAGGTCCATAGATGGTTAACAATCGATGTCCAAAATTCCAGATTCCGACAACTCTTCTTCCGACTAATGGCATTCAGTTTTTTCTAATATTTTTCCCATAGTGCCATATGTCATACTGATGTCTGACGCATGGGTATTCCTCTCTTATAATTTTTTTAATACTAATGTGCCTGTTACTGGCAACTTGAAGCAGCATTAAATTATTGTTTATAATGTTATTCAAACTGCGCCTGAATGCTGTGGCCTCCATGGATACAGAAAAAGTAGCCTCAGTAACATGTACCACATTAAAGTCAATGATTTTTTTTTGTTTCATCCTCAATGAAGGTATAAGTGCAATATTTGGCCCTATAACCGGGGTTATCACATTGCCCATCTCCACACAATGTGATACCCATGGGCTTTCAAACTATCAAAGTTGTTTTGATGATCACACAGCCAATGTTTGTCTACAGTTGGGAATAAATATATACATATATATATATATATATATATATATATATACAAAATAAACAAATGGAGTCCAGCACTATTGAGCTTTTTTACCTTGCTTTGTGCTCGTTACAATGGGCTATCAGCAAAAACCCAAACAGATACAGTCCATATGTAGAAAGTAACAGCAACACTGCATCAATATTCGTAAAGGTGTATTGTTTCTTTATTGGTGATATCACAACCATTAAAACAGCGACGTTTCGGACCTACATGGTCCTTAATCATGCATAGTTAAAACACAGTAAAACACACATTTAAAAAGGGTGGTGTAACCAATCAGATTTCAGCTCACATTATTAATTAAATTAACCCATACCTGTCCAGGCATGAAAATACAAGTATTTACTTTTTATATTAGTGGCCTCTAGTGGTACCATATAGAATGTCACCCTATTTCAATATCAGAAAATTCATAAAAACAAATACAGATCATAGTCCCTATTCAGACCATAAGGATATAGTGTATTTAATTTCTTGATCCACCAGACCTCCTTTTGTTTTAATTTAAGTTCTCTGTCGCCCCGTCTTCTATGTATAGGAATATGATCGATTACTTGGAAGCGCAACTGACTAACTGTATGTCCCATTTGGGTAAAATGTGCAGATACTGGTAAAGACATGTCTTTAGATTTAATTGATGCCTTATGCTGACTGAACCTATCCCTAGTGGCCTGGGTGGTCTCTCCGATGTAGCAGAGGCCACATGGACATTTGAGTAGATAGATGGCATAATTGGTTTGACAAGTGTATAGACCATTGATGGTATACTGTTTACGCTTATCATTCTGGGCCAAAAATGTACCTCTAATTACTGAATTACATATATATATTTTCCATCTTTTGGTCACTTTTATAAGTGCAGCTAATGACTTTTTTTTTTGTTGAGGTTTACCATAAAATACAACTCAAGCAAATTACAATGCCATACAGTGATAAATATTTTTCTTAAAATTACAAAAAATAATGGATCTGCCATCACACATCTTTAGACATCAGTGAATAGCAAGATATACATATTGCATTGTTTAACTATATTTAAGTCATATTAGAGCCCTCTAACTGGTGATGGGGCCACTTTTGGACCCCTCTGAACACAGGAAAACTGAACATCTAAAGAGGGGGGTAAACAAAGGAAGGGACCCCTCTTGGATCCCAATGTAAAACCTAATTTTTATGTTTTATTATTGCTTTGCTAATATAAGAGCCAAGCTTTAACTCTGAGAAGCAACTGACACTTGCCTTGTAAATTATTGGAGAACTACAGTAATATGCCACATATTAAATCCAGAGCTATAGGTGAGAGGTTCTATTGTGTTAACATTTCAAGTAGGTGTATTAAGAACTAAAGCTGCCACCCTGGTAAAGGTGATAAATGTACCTGTATTGAGCAATGCTCAATCCATAGAATACATTTTCCGCTCTGTCTTATTGTACAGTACCAATAGTCTCTATGTTGGAAGGATGAGAGGTCCCAGTTGTTGCAACACCGTATGTTGTAAGGAAATAATAATAGTGTTTACAGTAGGTTAAAGAGCAAGATAACACGGTCAAGCCTGTAGTTACTCTAGGTATTCAAATCTTAAGCTATTACCTAATAGAAGCATACTCTTCTATATCAGCCTGCAACGGTTTATGTACGCTATACGTTTACATCTAGCGAGCACACACAAAGAGCATAACTACATAAATTACAATATACCCATATATGTAAAAAGCATATCTACTTTCTACGTATATCCTCATGGGTAAGATGCCTAGTGTAACGGAGCTATGTATTGACATGTGGATTGCGAACTGATGGACTGATTAACATTAAAAGATAACTAAAGCAGCTGTACTAATGGTAATAGTACAGTATCATGTATCTCATTTTAGCGCAAACCTAGAAATTGATAATACACTCAATTGCTTGCTTTAAAGATGGGGGCAATCAGTTATTCCAAACTTATGCTATTTAGTGGAGTGCGCTGTGCAGAATGAGATTGGAGGTATCAATTAGACTTTTGAATATATATGGAAAGGCTATAAATTCTGAGAAGATACCATTATTAAGTATATCATTCTTGTGGAGTAGGATGTGCCTTATAAACATAAAACAGTTAAATAGCATCTTCCAGGACATTAAGGGGGTCATAAGGATCAAGCAATCACTGTTATCGTATTCTATATAATATAGTTTATGCAAGCAATTATAATATCCTAAATAGATACATATAGAAAGCCATATGCAATAGTTTTTGTAGCAGAATAGGCATTCTGTTCAAAGTTGTGTAATAGTATAAATATGTCAGGGACACTGTACCTTTAAGCAGTAACATTCCTTTCTCTCCACCTACTGGTTGCTTTCCTGTTAAAATCCTGCAACTTCCTGGCAATCACTGCTTAGTAATTCTTGTTTGACTTAACAAGCACCTGAAGACCTGAGCTAAACTTGTAATACACCTGAGAAGGGATAAATCCACTGTTCAACTATTTCCTAGTCTCACAAGGACAAATTTAACTAAATCGTCTGTGGCTAAATACGCCAAACGATCTGCAACTCATCTCATCAAAACTTAGATGAAGTATACTGAACTACAATCAAGCGATAAGGATTTCACAACTCTCACCACTGCTGTCTCTGCCTTGTAAAATTCACAGTCAGCCTGTTCGTTACCATATCGGCATCTCTGCTTCAGCCACACACAGGAGCTGTACCCTCCCCCAACACAGGCTTCCGCCATCACACGCTGCAGTGGAACGCCGCGGACAGAACCTGATCAACCGGCTGCAGTGTAAATCAGCCACCTTCAGCAAGGAATAAATAAGGTAAAATTAACATCGCTTATCTAACAAAACGCATTGATGAACTGTTTAATACCAAGTAATCATTACTCTGAAGAAAAGTAATATCAATTACATATCCTGCATGATCATTAAGGTATTCGTTTATACAGCCTTTGAAACTCATCATATAACTAAAAAAAACCTGAACTTCAAAGAAACTGAAACTCTGGGATTGACTGTAATCTGTACAACTTCATACTTGTTACAGACTTTAAACCATATACTTGCTTGCTTGCAATATTAATCAAACTCACTGCTACAAAGATACCCTTCATACATAGGGGGATTCTAAAACCTCAGTGACACAAACAATAACCAGGTTTACTACTACTGTTTTATAAATAAACTGTGTAATACTTACTGCATTCACCAACTCATAGATAAAGAAGTAATCTGCAGCTGAGCTCCTTAAAGGGATAATAACCTCCTTACATAATTACTAAGCCATCAGTATGGAGCCAGCAGAGCTTCCTCAAGTAGTGTATAACCTCACACAGAAGGTAGATCAACTAGCACAAGCAGTGCATGACTTACAAATCGAAAATCAATCCCTCAGGAACATTATTAGGGATTCCATTTCGACTAGACCTTCACATCATGATTTAACCCCAGAACCACAGATTGCGCTTCCAGAGCCATTCTCTGGGAATCGTAAACTTTACAGACAGTTTAAGAACTCCTGTCAATTGCTATTCAATTTAAAGCCTAGAACATACCCTACTGAGAGGGTTAAAGTTTTGAGTACAATTTCTTTCCTCAGGGGTGAGCCTCGCACGTGGGCAGACAACCTCTGTGAAACAGATGACCCCCTACTGGGAAGCTCAGAGGATTTTTTCACTTCCTTGGATGAATTATACCAGGACACTGACGTTCAACTCACAGCTGAATCCTTCATGAGGAATCTAAAACAAGATAAGAGACCAGTGGAGGACTACATAACTGATTTTAAATTGTATGCTACAGACTCACAATGGAACCAAGTGGCTCTCAGGAACCAATTCAGGCTTGGTCTGGCTGATAATTTAAAGGATGAGCTAGCTCGCATTGAACTACCCAAATCTTTGGAAGCACTCATGCGTACAGCCACCTTAATGGACCGCAGGTTACGTGAGAGACGCGCAGAGCGCTATGCAATAGATGCTTGTCCTAGACCTTCTACTTTTCTACCAACCAGGGAGGCTCCCTCCACAACTAAACAGTTGGATCAACCCATGGAAATTGGAATAATAAGAGGCCCTTTAACTCCTGAGGAACGACTCCAAAGAAGGGTTAAATCTTTATGTATGTACTGTGCCAACCCTACACATACAGTACAAGATTGTCCTACACTACAAAAAAATAAACGGAGTAAGTTAAAAAGTGTCTATACATCAGTCATTAACGCTAACAAATCTGTTTACTGCATTTTATCTCTTTCCCTACAGTGGGACCAAAGCCAGTTGACACTTGATGGAATTATTGATTCTGGAGCCTACGGAAGCATCATTGATTTAGAAACTGTAAAATCAAATAAAATTCCAATCATTCAAAAAGCAAACCCCATCTGTGTCCGTGTCATTGATGGTTCTACAATCACTACTGGTCCAATAACTCACCACACCATACCCATAAAGGTTTCTGTTGCTGGTCATAGTGAATTACTCTCTTTTGATGTATTACCTTCTCCTCATTTCCCTGTTGTTCTAGGTATTAAATGGTTGCAGCACCACAACCCCCAAATAAAATGGTCTCCCTATCAAGTGTCATTTAACTCGCAATATTGTTTACATCATTGCAATCAAGATAAAATCCTGTTAAATACTGATACCAATATTCCGGCTTTGCCTGTCGAATATTCTGACTATTCCGATGTTTTCAGTAAAACTGAGTCAGAAACTTTACCACCACATCGTCCGTATGACTGCCCGATAGAACTTCAACCTGGAGCAACTATAACCTACGGACACCTCTATCCTCTGAGTCAACCCGAATTGGATCATTTAAAGACATACTTGGAAGAAAACCTCAGGAAGGGGTTTATCAGGGCCTCAACCTCACCAGCTGGTGCAGGCATCTTCTTTGTCCGAAATAAAGATTCAAGTCTCAGGCCTATCATAGATTACCGGCAACTGAACAAAGTTACGATAAAAAACCGTTATCCACTCCCTCTAATACCCGAGTTAATTGAGCGTCTCTCGGAAGCCACTATATACTCTAAACTTGATTTAAGAGGAGCGTACAACCTGATAAGAATTAAAGAAGGTCATGAATGGCTTACAGCGTTCAGAACCAGGTATGGGTTGTACGAATATTTGGTCATGCCTTTTGGCTTGTGTAACGCTCCCGCCACATTCCAGCATTACATAAATGACGTTTTTCGTGACCTCCTCGACATTTGTGTCGTCGTCTACTTAGACGACATTTTAATTTATTCTAAATCTTATACAGATCATGTCTCACATGTGAGGAGTGTCCTCTCCAGGTTACGACATCATAAGCTTTTCGCAAAACTAGAAAAATGCATGTTCCACACCGACAGAGTGTCATTCCTGGGCTATAACATATCACCTTTTGGCATAGAAATGCAGAAAGAAAAGGTGGATGCTGTGAAGAATTGGCCTACACCAAAAACCAAAAAAGATCTCCAGAGATTTCTTGGGTTTTCCAACTACTACAGGAAATTTATAAAAAACTTCTCAAAACTTGCAAAACCACTTTCCAGACTTACTAGTTCATCTGTTGTATTCCACTGGACTCCAGTCGCTAACTCAGCTTTCCAAACCTTAAAGAACTGTTTCATTTCCGCACCTATCTTGAGGTTTCCTGACCCATCCTCGTATTATGTTCTGGAAGTAGACTCCTCCGATTACGCCATAGGAGCAATACTATCACAACAGACTTCACCGGATTGTCCCATTCACCCAATTTCTTAATATTCTAAAGTCATGTCTTCAGCTGAGAGGAACTATCCGATTGGGGACAAAGAGCTGTTAGCGATAAAACTCTCCCTAGAACATTGGAGACACTTACTAGAGGGTACAAAATACCCCATTAAGATTTTTACTGACCACAAAAACCTCCAATACTTACAAAGTAACAAGACCCTTTCTGCGAGACAAGTCAGATGGAGCTTGTATTTCTCTATATTCTCTTTCAACATCATCTACAGACCAGCTAATAAGAATGGGAAAGCTGATGCTTTGTCACGCTTACCAGTAAAGCCAGAAAATGAGTACATCAACGCTGATATAATACCAAAAGAAAGATTTATAGGATTAACGTCGTCCCTTATGTCACAACTCAAAGAACATACAATCAAGGACAGAAAAGATGTCACATCCGAGCATCCCACTCTTACAACTAAATCCGGGGTTCTATATCATGGTGATAAAATATATGTACCCCAAGGATTTTATTGTGGACTTACCAATATCTAAGAGTCAAACTACAATTTTTGTTGTTGTGGATATTTTCACCAAGATGGCACATTTCCTGCCATACCATAAACTCCCAATCTCATCAGAGACAGCTCAACTCTTTTTGCACCATATAGTCAGACTACATGGAATACCACCAACTCTCACAACTGACAGAGGTTCCCAGTTTACCTCTCGTTTTTGGACCAACCTCTGCAAACTAACGCACATGGATCACAGGTTTTCTACATCTTTTCATCCGCAGACAAATGGCCAAGCAGAGCGAATTAACCAGTGGTTGGAACAGTACCTAAGATGCTTTTGTGCTTATCATCAAAACGACTGGATGGATTACCTGTCCATGGCAGAGTTCACTTATAATAATTCGGTTAACTCCTCTACGAAACTTACTCCCTTTTATGCGAACTATGGGTACCATCCAACTTTCCCACTATCCACACAAAAAACCATTGATTCACCTTTAGTGGACGATTTGCATAACTCCCTTGTGGATAACTTTAACTATATACATCAAAATATTAAAGATGCCCAGGATGTCCAAAAGAAGTATTATGATCTTTGTAGAAGGGTACCCCCAGCATATTCCATTGGAGACAAAGTTTGGATGTCCACAAAGAATCTTAGGCTACAGATCCCAAGCAAGAAGATGGCAAGTCTTTACATTGGACCTTATTCAATAAAACGAATAGTAAATCAAAATGCAGTTACTTTAGAACTTCCTGATAATTTAAAGATCCATCCCACCATACATGTATCTTTATTAAAGCCTTATGGAGATTTACGTGACACCAGCACTTTACTTCCTCCACCTCCAACTGTTCTGGATCCTAATGAGTATGAGGTTCATTCCATATTGGACTCTCGTATGCGCTCTGGCAAATTACAGTATTTGATACGCTGGAAAAACTTCTCATCAGATGAAGACTCTTGGGAACCCGCTTCCAACCTCAAAGCTCCCAGATTGCTTTCTGCTTTCCATCGGAGACACCCAGATCGTCCTCGTCCGGTAGCTGTGGAACAGCTCCCTTAGTGGGGGGGTCATGTCAGGGACACTGTACCTTTAAGCAGTAACATTCCTTTCTCTCCACCTATTGGTTGCTTTCCTGTTAAAATCCTGCAACTTCCTGGCAATCACTGCTTAGTAATTCTTGTTTGACTTAACAAGCACCTGAAGACCTGAGCTAAACTTGTAATACACCTGAGAAGGGATAAATCCACTGTTCAACTATTTCCTAGTCTCACAAGGACAAATTTAACTAAATCGTCTGTGGCTAAATACGCCAAACGATCTGCAACTCATCTCATCAAAACTTAGATGAAGTATACTGAACTACAATCAAGCGATAAGGATTTCACAACTCTCACCACTGCTGTCTCTGCCTTGTAAAATTCACAGTCAGCCTGTTCGTTACCATATCGGCATCTCTGCTTCAGCCACACACAGGAGCTGTACCCTCCCTCAACACAGGCTTCCGCCATCACACGCTGCAGGGGAACGCCGCGGACAGAACCTGATCAACCGGCTGCAGTGTAAATCAGCCACATTCAGCAAGGAATAAATAAGGTAAAATTAACATCGCTTATCTAACAAAACGCATTGATGAACTGTTTAATACCAAGTAATCATTACTCTGAAGAAAAGTAATATCAATTACATATCCTGCATGATCATTAAGGTATTCGTTTATACAGCCTTTGAAACTCATCATATAACTAAAAAAAACCTGAACTTCAAAGAAACTGAAACTCTGGGATTAACTGTAATCTGTACAACTTCATACTTGTTACAGACTTTAAACCATATACTTGCTTGCTTGCAATATTAATCAAACTCACTGCTACAAAGATACCCTTCATACATAGGGGGATTCTAAAACCTCAGTGACACAAACAATAACCAGGTTTACTACTACTGTTTTATAAATAAACTGTGTAATACTTACTGCATTCACCAACTCATAGATAAAGAAGTAATCTGCAGCTGAGCTCCTTAAAGGGATAATAACCTCCTTACAAAATGCTACTCCTAGGTTATTGCTTCCAATGATGTCTACCTGGCTATTGTTATTTGAGACCTCTTGAACAAAACTTTTCTGAATATGGTAAAATACGTGTCTAATTTACACCCTTTAGGGTTTAGGTCAAAAGTACTAATATAGAATATATTAGAAACGATGTCTCTTACAGGATAATGCACCATTGATATTGCTAAAGTTATCTAGTATGACGATTGTGTGTGCATATGACATAACAAAACTGAGCCTAGGTAGTTGGGTTCAAACAAAATCTCACAGTGCATGCAGAAACCATTTTTAGTCACTAGCACACAGAAGCCAAGTAACTTCTGAAAACAAGGTGACAGTGTAACTATGGTAAGCAGTCCCATCTTGAGTACCATGCATTTGAATATATCTAAAGACTCCCAGGGTCCACAAGCTTGAGGTTTCACAGCAGACTTACCAGTTCCTTAGCCAGTTAGGCAGAGATGCATAAGAGCTCAGACAGCTCATGCAAAGTTATGTGCGATGGCATGCCTTAAAGTTGTAATTGTAAATGCTCCAGGCATACACAGTTACATTTTACCTGTTCATATCCATAGCTGAAACTAAGCTTTCCCTGTCATGTCTAGCAGAGAATTAGCCACCAGGGTCCCAGATCTGATGGAGCATATCAGGGTAGAGAGTGGTAATAGCGTGCAGCAGGGCTGACAATGAGATTGTAACTAGACGATGCCAAGGCTGCGCTGTGATGAGTCCCATTGAGGCTAGCTCCTGCTGCGACACACTTCCCCTTTTCATGATTAGGACACCTCTTGGGATCTTTGTAGGTCTGAGCTGCGTACCTCCCCTCGCTAGCTCAAAGGCGGTATGACTCACGGCACTAGCGCTTCCACCAGCCACTGAAGGTATGATGGTTCCCATAGCTTCCTGTGGTTTCTCTGCCTCTGCTCCCTCCTTCCTCACTGCAGACATCACTGAACCGGACTCTTGGTCTTTTAGGTAACCAGCATAGGTAAGTGGCGAGCGCTGGGGCCCCAAAGCGCTACCACTCCCCCGCTGCATAGGAGTGGGTTCTGGCAAAGTGATTTTCTTTTAGGTACGGTCATGTACCCGAACCAGCTCCTTACTTAGTGTCTCCTCAAAGGAAATAAGGTAACCGTCCAATAAACGACGCAACTCACCCAGGATAAAAGTTGCAGTCTCCATAACCAGTTTGTTTTTAGGATATATTTAGGCAAGTTAGGGAAAGTTCTTACAGCATTGCTCTGGTTGGTGGGCAGGATCAGTACTCTCAAGGTACTTCTTAACAACAGAGGCCCAAAGATGCTCCCCCGGGGGGTTAGTTAGGAGGCCTCAACCTCAGAAAGTCTCCGGTTAACTGTAGCTGGCTTTGAGCAGAAAAATGGTTTGTTCAAATTGAAGGGCTCCTTCAGCTGAATCTCTTATGCTATGCATAACCAAGCGATGGTGAATATAAAAGCTGATTGTGGATAGATTGATGAAGAAGCCTTTAGCAGCTAACAAATAAGCGACCTGTCATGGCCACCGCACGGAAGTTAATTTTATAGAATGTTGGTTTAGAAATTACTTTCAAACCAAGAAATCTGCTAAACTCCATTATTTTCTCACAATGGTTTCCACTGAACAATATAGATGATGAAAAAAAGGAGGTTAGCAATCGGTGTTTGACATATGGTGGGCTGACTTTTCCATAAAATATTATAGTGTCTTTCCAAACATTCTCCTGAAATAATCAATAGTGTTCCCAGATGATTTTTATACATATTAATAATCAGAGAGGTACATTCTTTTTTGGACAAATAATAAATTTTAGGAGTTCTTCTAAACTGGACAAAATCGTTAACAGTTGGTTACTTATAGAGACTTTCATCTTCTTCTGTTAATATCGTTGTCTCAGGAATATAATCCAAATCCCTCTTATTAAAATTGCTTGACGTGCAAGTTTTATTAATTAATTTTGTATTTTCTGCTTCCATTGTGTAGCTATTATCTAGATGGACACTTGGAGAAGATTGTAATATGGGCGACATGTACGGAAATTCAAGATATTGTTGGTCGTCTACATTTTCCTCAGTTTAAGTACATTCCAGTGCTGTACACGTAGCAACAGAATTTGTTGTCACTGTCCCCTGAACATCTCCCATAATCCAGGTATATGCATCTTTGGATATATTTAAACCTTTTATTGTTGTATATATATTCCTCTTACCTAATATAGAGCTAGTTTGAGCGTTGGTAGATAAAGTTCCATGTAATCGATCAAATTGTGTTTCCTTATGATTTAAATTTTTCTCAGTATTTGTGGCTGCATCGTTCACAGAAGTATTTATTCTTTGACCACAAGCATGACAGCAAACAAGTTGAGACACAGACAAAGATTGATTAACAGATGTATAGTCAACCTCATCAAGTACTTTCTCTATAATTTAATCTCCACTTTGTGTTAAGATAATATTCCTAGCTGGTGTACATGATGGTTTCTCATCTTGAACTGATTGTTTTAAAATGTGTATTTTTCTCAACAAATTGCTACCGAATATTGTCAGTGTGGCATTTCTATTTAGACACATTCTCAGTCCTTGTTAGTGGATGTTCTCAGGAGTGAAATGGAAAGAACACATCCTGTATCTAGAATTTGTATTAGTTTCCTGCACAATATTGACCATTTCTTCCAAGTTATCCTCAAACTGTGTTGTAGAATGTAACCATAATCTTATTTGTTTTGAATTTTTAGGGAAACAATGTAGCACAACTGATGTATCAAATTTGTTTTTTTGCTCGAGTTAGGGCATTCTTTGACCATACACATTGCGATTTTTTAATCTGTTATAATATAAAAAAATATTTTTTTATACAATTACATATAAATGCTCAATATTACATTTAAAGGGATATTAAACACCAAAATTTGTAGTAAATGATTGAGATACATCACGCCATTTTTGTCAACTTTCTAATTTACTACTACTATCAATTTTTTTTTAATTTTCTTCCTCACTTCATTTAAAAATTCATCAATTTAAAGCTTAGTAGGCATAAATTTTTAGGGTCAGCATCCTGTATGGCTACATTTAGCAAACCAATAAGCAAGCATAACCCATGTTCTGAAACAAATATGTGCCTACTTATAATCTTTAGATTTATGCCTACTTATAAGCTTTAGATTTGTGCCTAATTATAAGCTTTAGATTTATGCTGATTAAATAAAGATATCCAGAAGAACGAAGAAAAATTTGATAATAGGAGTCAATTCGAAAATGAATTACAATTGCATGTTCTATATGAATTCTTAAAGTGGCAGTAAACCAACTGTTGTTAAGGTACTTCTTAACAACAGAGGCCCAAAGATGCTCCCCCGGGGGGTTAGTTAGGAGGCCTCAACCTCAGAAAGTCTCCGGTTAACTGTAGCTGGCTTTGAGCAGAAAAATGGTTTGTTCAAATTGAAGGGCTCCTTCAGCTGAATCTCTTATGCTATGCATAACCAAGCGATGGTGAATATAAAAGCTGATTGTGGATAGATTGATGAAGAAGCCTTTAGCAGCTAACAAATAAGCGACCTGTCATGGCCACCGCACGGAAGTTAATTTTATAGAATGTTGGTTTAGAAATTACTTTCAAACCAAGAAATCTGCTAAACTCCATTATTTTCTCACAATGGTTTCCACTGAACAATATAGATGATGAAAAAAAGGAGGTTAGCAATCGGTGTTTGACATATGGTGGGCTGACTTTTCCATAAAATATTATAGTGTCTTTCCAAACATTCTCCTGAAATAATCAATAGTGTTCCCAGATGATTTTTATACATATTAATAATCAGAGAGGTACATTCTTTTTTGGACAAATAATAAATTTTAGGAGTTCTTCTAAACTGGACAAAATCGTTAACAGTTGGTTACTTATAGAGACTTTCATCTTCTTCTGTTAATATCGTTGTCTCAGGAATATAATCCAAATCCCTCTTATTAAAATTGCTTGACGTGCAAGTTTTATTAATTAATTTTGTATTTTCTGCTTCCATTGTGTAGCTATTATCTAGATGGACACTTGGAGAAGATTGTAATATGGGCGACATGTACGGAAATTCAAGATATTGTTGGTCGTCTACATTTTCCTCAGTTTAAGTACATTCCAGTGCTGTACACGTAGCAACAGAATTTGTTGTCACTGTCCCCTGAACATCTCCCATAATCCAGGTATATGCATCTTTGGATATATTTAAACCTTTTATTGTTGTATATATATTCCTCTTACCTAATATAGAGCTAGTTTGAGCGTTGGTAGATAAAGTTCCATGTAATCGATCAAATTGTGTTTCCTTATGATTGAAATTTTTCTCAGTATTTGTGGCTGCATCGTTCACAGAAGTATTTATTCTTTGACCACAAGCATGACAGCAAACAAGTTGAGACACAGACAAAGATTGATTAACAGATGTATAGTCAACCTCATCAAGTACTTTCTCTATAATTTAATCTCCACTTTGTGTTAAGATAATATTCCTAGCTGGTGTACATGATGGTTTCTCATCTTGAACTGATTGTTTTAAAATGTGTATTTTTCTCAACAAATTGCTACCGAATATTGTCAGTGTGGCATTTCTATTTAGACACATTCTCAGTCCTTGTTAGTGGATGTTCTCAGGAGTGAAATGGAAAGAACACATCCTGTATCTAGAATTTGTATTAGTTTCCTGCACAATATTGACCATTTCTTCCAAGTTATCCTCAAACTGTGTTGTAGAATGTAACCATAATCTTATTTGTTTTGAATTTTTAGGGAAACAATGTAGCACAACTGATGTATCAAATTTGTTTTTTTGCTCGAGTTAGGGCATTCTTTGACCATACACATTGCGATTTTTTAATCTGTTATAATATAAAAAAATATTTTTTTATACAATTACATATAAATGCTCAATATTACATTTAAAGGGATATTAAACACCAAAATTTGTAGTAAATGATTGAGATACATCACGCCATTTTTGTCAACTTTCTAATTTACTACTACTATCAATTTTTTTTTAATTTTCTTCCTCACTTCATTTAAAAATTCATCAATTTAAAGCTTAGTAGGCATAAATTTTTAGGGTCAGCATCCTGTATGGCTACATTTAGCAAACCAATAAGCAAGCATAACCCATGTTCTGAAACAAATATGTGCCTACTTATAAGCTTTAGATTTATGCCTACTTATAAGCTTTAGATTTGTGCCTAATTATAAGCTTTAGATTTATGCTGATTAAATAAAGATATCCAGAAGAACGAAGAAAAATTTGATAATAGGAGTCAATTCGAAAATGAATTACAATTGCATGTTCTATATGAATTCTTAAAGTGGCAGTAAACCAACTAAATAATTATATATAATTCTGCACATAGTGCATAATTATATAACATTAGCCTAGCGCCAGCTTTCAACAGCAACAGATTCAAGCAATATTTTAATAAGTAAAATTGATTTTTACAGAACGCTGCTCCTCGCTCTAATGATGTTGTCTTTTTTTCCTCATTAATGCATCGCGGGCACGTTTTATTAAACTCAATGTAGCTAGCTCACACTAACAGACTAGAGCGGGAGAGAGCTACATTGATTTTAAAAGAGCAAAATGCCGTGCTGTGACTAGACAGCATGCTCGCAATGCGTTTTTGAGAAAAAAAAACAGAACCGCTCAATAGAGCCAGGAGCAGGGTTCTGTAAAATTCAATTTTAAGTAGTAAAATATTGCTCCAATCCTTTGCTTTAATTATGTGTATTATGTTTTGTAAATAAAATCATTGATAAATATATATTTTCTAAATAAAAATATATACTATATACTGTACATAATGTTAATGACCTATGTAAATAAAATAATTAAAATAAATAGACAAAATGTATATATATATATATATATATATATATATATATATATATATATATATATATATATATATATATATATACATACTTAATATTTAGATGCATGTGAGAAAACGTCACTTTCTATGTAATTAGTAATTAATAATCTTTATATTGTAAGTATAGGGAGTGCATATTTTTTTGTTTATTTATTTATATATACTATATATATATATAAATCAATATTACAAATTAAGTGGACATTGTTAATCTGAAGTCACATAAATAGAAGGGTTAGTTACAACACTTGGCCAAATGAATATAAATACGACATAAAAAAAACCCAAACATATATAAATGTGCGTCTGATGACAAAATCTGAATTACATAACATATCTAAAATTTGGTCAAATGCTGAAAAGCCCAGGTGCCACGTCACGGCTCCTTCTTTACCTGGGTTCTAAATTTAGATAATTTGACAATATTGTGTTTGTGTGTGAGTAAGTTATGATCGTTAATGACATGTAAATGAAAATAAATAATTTTATTTTATGATTTAGATAGAGATTTAATGACTTAACGAACTGAAACGTACACTGTACATCGCTGGTTGATAAGCCCTTAAGGACCAGCGCCGTACCCTGTAGGACACTGCTGTCCTAGTCCTCTCTCTGTCACGATCTTGCTAAAATTAGTGAGAATATGCTATTTATGCATGCCACATGAGTGTGGCAGTGAAGTTATAGAATTGAAGAGCTACGAATAAAGAGATGAACACTCTCTAACCCTCTCTGCATTGGGTAGTTGTGTGGACGATCGTTGGCGGTGTGGGAGTGTTAGGAGGGAGGATAGCAGTCAGTCAATCACTGGAGGGGGGAGGGATGGAGTTTCATGAAGGTGTGAGACCACTACACTACGGAACATCATAAATGCTAAGAGTAGCAGCGAGGGTGATGGAGGGAGGGGGAGGGAGATGGTAATAGAGGTGGGCAGGTCCTAGAGTGGAGAGAGGGAAGGGAGGGTAGGGTAAAATATTGGGGAGGTATGGATAAATGAGGGAGGGGGACAGCTATACTGACTAAAAAAAAATATATGTATATTTTTATTTATTAAAAAAAAAAAAGGGTACTGACAGAGATCTGCCATTATCCAAAGATGTTAAAAATTATTTATAGGAGGGAGGGTTAGAGAAATTTTTTTGAGGGGTAAGTAAAGGGGTTATTCATACACCGAAGAAAAAAAATATAATAAAAAAAATATTATATTAAAAAATGTAAATGTAAAACTGAATAATGGCAGACTGTATGCCACTACTGGTGGAAGGAAGAGAGCTGTTTGGTGGTGATAAGGTAGGGATCAGGGGGTGTGAAGTGTCAGGTGGGAGGGTAAACTCTACAATGAAGCAAGAATGTAAGTTTATAATCCGTCCCATTTTGTGTTGACAACCTGGGTTGTTCTTTCTGATTGGTGAATAAATGTCAGCCACCAATAAACAAGTGCTGTCCAGAAATTTGGATGGCTCCTTAGCTTAGATGCCTTATTTTTTAAATAAAGATAGCAAGAGAATGAATAAAAAAATATAATAGCAGTAAATTTGAAATTTGCTTATAATTTCATGCTCTATCTGAATAATAAAAGAAAATATTTGGTTTTAGTATCCCTTTAAGTTCATGCAATTTTAATAGCGTGTATGTGTGTTGTGCATGTGTTTGTTAGTGCAATATGTGTATGTGTGTGTGTATAATAGTGTTTTATTAGTACATGAGTTTAATAGTGTATGCATATCGTTGTGAAAAGATACATGCTGTGTTGTTACCTTTCTAACTTTCTAATTTAATCCTATTATCAAATTTTCTTGATTCACTTTGTATCTTTATTTGAAATGCAAGAATGTAAGTTTAGATGCTGGCCCATTTTTGGTGAACAACCTGGGTTGTCCTTGTTGATTGGTGGATAAATTCATCCACCAATAAAAAAGTGCTGTCCAGAGTACTGAAACAAAAAAAAAAGCTTAGATGCCTTCTTTTTCAAATAATGATAGCAAGAGAACAAAGAAAAATTGATAATAGGAGTAAATTAGAAAGTTGCTTAAAATTGCATGCTCTATCTGAATTACAAAAGAAAAAATGTGGGTTCAGTGTCCCTTTAATCTTGCTGTGTGTAATGTATGTGTATGTGTACCTGTGTATGGTTATTTGTGATACCATCTTTGTACATTGTATAAATATAATTGGGTGTGTGTGTACTTGATCAATAATGAAACATAATTTTCTATATACAATTATATTACCAAAATACATAAAATGTATCTATTCTTATGTTGTTTTCTAGAATACTATTGTAGATGATGCTAATAACTTCAACTAGTTACACACTTATAATTTGTATATTTCAGCTGGCTATCTCTAAGAAACTATTTTAAAAAAAAAATTTAGTTTACTGTTTTTAGAGACAGTTATTATTGAATGCATATATGTGTCTATTGTCATTGGCTAAACTAATGCATATGCATATACAGAAATATTACAATAGTGCTACTTAAAAGCTAAGGCCTCCATTACGTATAGAGCGTCGCCTGCAAAAGCCGGTGACGCCAGATTTTACGCGATTTTGGTATTACATATACGGTGTAGCATACATGTTACGCGTGTATATTTCACCCGTCGCTCGCAATTTTTACTCCCATAGGCTAACATGGGACCGCGTCGTATATCGGTATCCAATATCCAGTGCAAGGCCTTACATGGCGAAAATGGAGAAATCTTACTCCATTTTTACCTCGCCATAAAAGGCAGCCGTAGCAGGCCTTACGCTGAGTATGGGAGCACCGTAACTCCATAAAATGTCTGCAAAAATAAACTAACACCTAACGCATGCGCAATGTCTATCTACCTGTCAACCGCAATCTCCCACTGCAATAACTAATAAACTCTATTAACCCCTAAAACGCCATAGCCCACAACGCAAGTAAGAACTAAATTATTAACCCCTAATCTGCCGCCGCCAACGCTGCCGCCACTATAATAGTTATTAACCCCTAAACCTAAGTCTAACCCTAACCCTAACACCCCCCTAACTTAAATATTATTTAAATAAATCTAAATCAATTTACTATTATTAACTAAATTATTCCTATTTAAAACTAAATACTTACCTATAAAATAAACCCTAAGATAGCTACAATATAATTAATAATTATATTATAGCTATTTTAGGATTTATTTTTTATTTTACAGGCAAATTTGTATTTATTTTAACTAGGTACAATAGTTAACTACCTAGCATTGGAACAGCCAATAGAATGCGAGCTCAAGCCTATTGGCAGATTGCATCAGCCAATAGGATTTTTCCTACCTTAATTCCAATTGGCTGATAGGATTCTATCAGCCAATCGGAATTGAAGGGACGCCATCTTGGATGACGTCACTTAAAGGAACCTTCATTCAGATCAAGAAGAAAGAGGATGCTCCATGTTGGATGTCTTCAAGATGGACCCGCTCCGCTCCGGATGGAAGAAGATAGAAGATGCCATCTGGATGAAGACTTCTGCCGCCTGGAGGACCTCTTCTGGCAGGATCGGATGAAGACTTCTGCCCCTCTGGATGTCCACTTCTGCCCAGCTGGGGATTTTATTATTTGGGGGGGGGGGGCTTTTTTATTTTATTAGGGGGATTAGAGTAGGTGTAATTAGCTTAAAAAATTGTAATTAATTTTTTATTTTCTGTAATTTAGTGTTTGTTGTTTTTTGTACTTTAGTTTATTTAATTTAATTGTAGTTAGTTTATGTAATTAATTTAATTATAGTGTAGTGTTAGGTTTAATTGTAATTTAGGTTAGGATTTATTTTACAGGTAAATTTGTACTTATTTTAACTAGGTAGTTATTAAATAGTTAATAACTATTTAATAACTATTGTACCGAGTTAAAATAAATACAAATTTGCCTGTAAAATAAAAATAAATCCTAAAATAGGTATAATGTAATTATTAATTATATTGTAGCTATCTTAGGGTTTATTTTATAGGTAAGTATTTAGTTTTAAATAGGAATAATTTAGTTAATAGTAAATTGATTTAGATTTATTTAAATAATATTTAAGTTAGGGGGGTGTTAGGGTTAGACTTAGGTTTAGAGGTTAATAACTATTATATCGACGTTAGCGGCGGCAGATTAGGGGTTAATGCATTTAATAGGCTATGTGGGCTATGGCGGTTTAGGGGTTAATACTTGAATAGGTTAATTGCGTTGTGGGCTATGGCGGTTTAGGGGTTAATAATTTAGTTATTACTTGCGGTGTGGGTTTGATGGCGGATATAGGGGTTAATAGTTTAAATAGGCAAATTATGTTGTGGGGGGTTGTCGGTCTAGGGGTTAATACATTTAATATTAGTAATGAGAGGGGGGATTGCGGATATAGGGGTTTTACGTGCCGGGCTTATTTTTGGGAGGCAGGTTAGACTTTTACGGGAGATTTGTTATTTTCTTTACTTTTCTTAGGCGCTGGCAGTTTCTAAAGTGCCGTAAGTCACTAGCGACTCCTGAAATTTATTGTTACGCTCATTTCTGGACATCGCTAGTTTGTCCAACTTACGGCACTTTATGAACTGCCGGCGCCATATATGTAATACCCCGATGTGCGAGGTGAAACTACGGGCGGCGCAGGTTCCCACGCTCGTGCCGAAACCTGCCCCGTATATGTGATTGCGCCCTAAGGATGTAAGACAAATAAGCAAATTAAATAATATAAGTATATTTGAAAGTTGATTCAATGTTGGACTAAATTATCAATAAATTATAAATTAACATTTTATGTTTAATATAGATCAGGCTATATTAAAAACATTTAAAATGTTTCTTTATTCTTTTGTTCTTCTTAGTTGAAATATAAATATAGGTAGGATCATATGCTCATTTCTAAGTCCTTGAAGGCAGCCTCTTTTATGAATGCATTTGACAGGTTTTAAATGCTAGAGGGCGTTAGTTTATGTGTTTCATATATATATAACATTGTGCTCATGAATGTAAAGTTATTTAAAGGGACAGTCAAGTATAAAAATACTTTCAGGTTTCAAATAGGGCCCTTAATTTTAAACATCTTTCCAATTTACTTGTATCACCAATTTTGCTTTGTTCTCTTGGTATTCTTAGTTCGAAGCTACACCTAGTAAGGCTCATATGATAATTTCTAAGCCCTTGAAGGCCGCCTCTTATTACATGCTTTTTTATTTGCTTTTAAACAACAGGGGAGAGCTAGTTCATGTGAGCCATATAGATAACATTGTGATCACACCCGTGGCTTGTGGCAGACACTGCACTAATTGGCTAAAATGAAAGTCAATAGATAATAAATAAAATGTCATGTGATCAGGGGGCTGTCAGAAGAGGCTTAGATACAAGGCAATCACAGAGATAAAAAGTACATTAATATAACAGTGTTGGTTATGCAAAACTGGGGAATGGGTAATAAAAGGATTATCTATCGGCTAGATTTAGAGTTTGGCGTTAGCCGTCAAAAGCAGCGTTAAGGGGTCCTAACGCTGCTTTTTATCTAACGCTGGTATTTAGAGTCAGGCAGGAAAGGGTCTATCCGCTCACTTCCTTTCCGCGACTCCAGGCTACCGCAGATCCCCTTACGTCAATTGCGTATCCTATCTTTTCTATGGGATTTGCCTAACGCTGGTATTTGGAGTTTTGGAAGAAGTGAACGGTAGACCCTCTACCGACAAGACTCCAAACGCAAAAAAAGTCAGTAGTTAAGAGCTTTATGGGCTAACGCCGGAACATAAAGCTCCTAACTACTGTGCTACAAAGTACACTAACACCCATAAACTACCTATGTACCCATAAACCGAGGCCCCCCCACATCGCCAACCCTCTAATAAAAATGTTTAACCCCTAATCTGCCGACCGGACACCGCCGCCAACTACATTATAGCTATGAACCCCTAATCTGCTGCCCCTAACATCGCCGACACCTATATTATATTTATTAACCCCTAATCTGCCCCCCCACCAACATCACCGCTACCTTACCTACACTTATTAACCCCTAATCTGCCGACCGAATCTCGCCACCACTATAATAAATGTATTAACCCCTAAACCGCCACACTCCCGCCTCGCAAACACTATAATAAATTTTATTAACCCTAATCTGCCCTCCCTAACATCCCCGCCACCTACCTACAATTATTAACCCCTAATCTCCCACCCGCAACGTCGCCGCTACTATAATAAAGTTATTAACCCCTAAACCGATATCTAACCCTAACACACCCCTAACTTAAGTATAATTTAAATTAAACTAAATAATATTCCTATAATTAAATAAATTATTCCTGTTTAAAACTAAATACTTACCTAGAAAATAAACCCTAATATAGCTACAATATAACTAATAATTACATTGTAGCTATTTTAGGATTTATATTTATTTTACAGGCAACTTTGTATTTATTTTAACTAGGTACAATAGCTATTAAATAGTTAATAACTATTTAATAGCTACCTAGTTAAAATAAGTACAAAATTACCTGTAAAATAAATCCTAGCCTAAGTTACAAATACCTCTAGACAGGTGGGAAGATTTAGTATAAACCAAAAGACAGGTACTCACAAGTGGAGTGGCACTTTTCGTTAAAAAAGTGCATACAGGCAGGCTGACATTCTCAGCAGTCAGCACGCTGACCAAAGCGATAAGGTGCTGGTCTCTCGGTGTCTTACGATCCCAGGACAAAATTCCCAAACTCTCCTTTGTTGGATGCCGTACTCGGTAAGGTGTTTGTTTGTTTATTCCAGTTGGAATCGGAACCTCTTAAGCAGTAGTAAACAGTATGAACTGTTATCAAGCTGAAGTATGCGTCTCTTTGCACAAGAAATTAAAATGAAACTCAATCCAGGCTGAGTAACTGGAAAAAAGGGGTTTTATTTTTGGAGCTGATAACGCGTTTCTCGGCCGTTAGCTCCTGGCCGTTTCATCAGATCAATTACATACATTGTTAACAGGTACATTTAAAAAGGTGTACATATCACCTGATTGGATAGAGCAGGACCAATAAGCATATTGGTAACATTGTTGCAAAGAGACGATTTTGTTAGACATTCTTCTAAGTGGCTGAATGGAATAATTTCTAAAAGATGTAACAACAATAACTAACTAGTAAGATAAAAACATATGTCTATATAAAATATCAAATAGGAAATATTGTTAAAAATGTTTTTATATAGACATATGTTTTTATCTTACTAGTTAGTTATTGTTGTTACATCTTTTAGAAATTATTCCATTCAGCCACTTAGAAGAATGTCTAACAAAATCGTCTCTTTGCAACAATGTTACCAATATGCTTATTGGTCCTGCTCTATCCAATCAGGTGATATGTACACCTTTTTAAATGTACCTGTTAACAATGTATGTAATTGATCTGATGAAACGGCCAGGAGCTAACGGCCGAGAAACGCGTTATCAGCTCCAAAAATAAAACCCCTTTTTTCCAGTTACTCAGCCTGGATTGAGTTTCATTTTAATTTCTTGTGCAAAGAGACACATACTTCAGCTTGATAACAGTTCATACTGTTTACTACTGCTTAAGAGGTTCCGATTCCAACTGGAATAAACAAACAAACACCTTACCGAGTACGGCATCCAACAAAGGAGAGTTTGGGAATTTTGTCCTGGGATCGTAAGACACCGAGAGACCAGCACCTTATCGCTTTGGTCAGCGTGCTGACTGCTGAGAATGTCAGCCTGCCTGTATGCACTTTTTTAACGAAAAGTGCCACTCCACTTGTGAGTACCTGTCTTTTGGTTTATACTAAATCTTCCCACCTGTCTAGAGATATCTGCACTATGAGGCGCTCTCTTTTTCTCTTCACCATTTAGATTTCTGACTCACCGACAGCACCAAGAGAAGCAGCCTCGCCGCACGGATTTCGCCTGTTTGATTGATTGAACTTTCATAAGACTTTTATCTTATTTTTGGCATCACTGATGGACACTTTTGGGTTTGCATTATTTTATAATTATTAATCACCGTTTTTCCACTTGACCATCTACCTTTATTTTTATGTTATAAATTGCATCACATCACCAAGTTTTATAAGCACTACCATTACCATTATCAATTCCACTATATTCTACCTCAGAATCACTCACCTGTCTGAGACATAACACAAACACCACCTCAGCTTTGAAACATTTCTGTTTATTTATAACAAAAATTCTGCCACATAGATACACACTTTTTTCCACAGATTTTTTCCAAATATATTTTTTCAGTATTTAGCAACATATCTTTTCTCTAAGAAATTTTCTATATGGCGCCCCCTATCTATATTCAATAATATATATTTCTTTTAAGTTACAAATACACCTAACACTACACTATCATTAAATTAATTAAATAAATTAACTACAATTAGCTAAACTAAAATACAATTAAATAAACTATTCTATAATACAAAAAAACCCAAACACTAAATTACAAAAAAAAATAAAAAATTACAAGAAGTTTAAACTAATTACACCTAATCTAAGCCCCCTAATAAAATAAAAAATCTCCCCAAAATAAAAAAAATGCCCTACCCTATTCTAAATTACAAAAGTAATCAGCTCTTTTACCAGCCCCAACATTAAAACCCACCACCCACATACCCCTACTCTAACCCACCCAACCCCCCCTTAAAAAAACCTAAAGCTAACCCCCTGAAGATCATCCTACCTTGAGTCGTCTTCACCCAACCGGGCTGAAATCTTCATCCAAGGTGCGCTGAGGTGGTCCTTCATCTGGTAGAAGTCGTCATCCAGGCGGCGTCTTCTCTTCAATCTTCATCCATCCGGAGCGGAGTGGAGCCATCTTCAAAGGAGTCGACGCGGAGCCATCCTCTTCAACCGACGACTGAACGATGAATGAAGGTTCCTTTAAGGGACATCATCCAAGATGGCGTCCCTTCAATTCCGATTGGCTGATAGAATCCTATCAGCCAATTGGAATTAAGGTAGGAAAAATCCTATTGGCTGATGCAATCAGCCAATAGGCTTGAGCTCGCATTCTATTGGCTGTTCCAATGGAATTAAGGTAGGAATAATCTGATTGGCTGATCCAATCAGCCAATCAGATTGAAGTTCAATCCGATTGGCTGATCCAATCAGCCAATCGTATTGAGCTTGCATTCTATTGGCTGTTCCAATCAGCCAATAGAATGCGAGCTCAATACGATACAATACCGACAAAACTCTAAATCTAGCCGTATATTTTTAAACAACAAAAATTCTGGTGTTAACTGTCTCTTTAAGAGTAAGCACTAAAAACATGAAATTGAAATCTGACAAAACATCTGAGATAAGGGGACAATCAACTGAGGCTTAGATAAAAGATAATTACAGAGGAAAAAATTATATTTAGAGAAAAGTGTTTCTTTTAACAACATTAATATTTACTTCTATTGTCTAATTGTATTATTTTTGTATATATTCTTTTGTTGATGAAATAGCAATGCACATGGGTAAGCCAATCACATGAGCCAGCTATGTGCAGCCAACAATCAGCAGCTACGGAGCATATCTAGATATGAAATTCAAGAAAGTATATAAAGAGAATGAAGATACTTAGAGGCATATTTAAGAAATGTCTGTCGGACCTGATCCGACAGTGCGGATCAGGTCTGCAAGACCTCGCTGAATGGCCGCCAGCAGGGAGGTGTCAATCAACCCGATCGTACTCGATAGGGTTGAATTCCGGCGATGTCTGTCTACCTGCTCAGGTGGACAGGTTATGGAGCAGCGGTCTTTAGACCGCTGCTTCATAATTAGTGTTTCTGGCGAGCCTGCAGGCTCGCCAGAAACAAGGGGCCTCAAGCTCCATCCGGAGCTTGATAGATAGGCCCCTTAGATGCTAGATGTAAATTAGCAAATTGTTTAAAATTGCATGCTGTTTATAAATCCCAACAGAAAATATTTTGGTTTCATGTCCCTTTAAGAAATTTTTAAAATTTAATTACCAAGTTTATTAAAATTGTATGTTCATGTATTTTTATTTATTTATGAACCTTAAACGTTAGATGTGCAGACAACAATCAGCAGACCATTTGCATATCTGAATAGGCTTTTAAACAATGGACAATATGAGAACAGAAAATGAAAAAATATAAATATATGTAAAATGTTATTATCCCAGTATGTTTTAGCTAAAATAAGTAAATACAAATTTTAGTGTTGCTTTAAAATTTTTATGAATATCACATACAAGTTATGCTACAGACATCAGTAAGGATTATAAAAAAAATTTACATTTATTTTAGCCTATGGGGCCCATTTATCAAGCTGCGAACAGAGCTTGTGGGCACGTGTTACTGGCGAATCTTCAGACTCGCCAGAAACAGCAGTTATGAAGCAGCGTTCTAAAGACCGCTGCTCCATAACCTGTCCGCCTGCTCTGATGAGGCAGACAGGAATCACTGCAATTCAACCCAATCGAATACGATCGGGTTGATTGACACCCCCCTGCTGGCGGCCAATTGTCTACGAGTCAGCAGGGGGCGGCGTTGCACCATCAGCTCTTGTGAGCTGCTGGTGCAATGCTGAATACAGAGAGCGTATTGCTCTCCGCATTCAGCGAGGTCTTGCGGACCTGATCCGCACTGTCGGATCAGGTCCGCAAGACCTTTGATAAATAGGCCCCTATATATCTGTAAGATTACAGGAACACACAGTATTTTTTCTCTATCTGAAATATAGAGATATATTTTTATTTTGTTTATTTACACACACATCAAAAATCAGTATAAACAAAAACAGGGACATAATGTACAATCATTTTTCTATAGTAGTATATATATATATTCAACATTTTTATTTCTTACCGAGTTTGTAAGCAGGCTAGCTGGAATAAGTATTATATTGATTGTTAAATAAATTCCAATTAGAGCAAGGGGCTTTTAATATCTGAATAATCAATATGTGAGAATACTGGAGGCAAAACTGGTTGAGCAGGAAATAAACGCTTCAGACAGAGTCTGCTACTGAAAGCATTCCCTCTGCTTATCCGGTAATGAAGCTAGGGAAAATCATTGCGGTGTGCATGTGCATCGCGGTGCCAGTAACGCTATGTCATCTTCACTGCATTATGACACATTTGAAAGTATCATGAACGAGCAGAGGTATTGAAATTTTGTTTTGAACGTGGATAAAGAAGGTACAGGGAGGAGGAGTTTGGGGGCCATTTTGGACACCTATATTAGATAATAACATTAACAATATTTATGGCTGATGATCTTCTTCACTATTGGGGGTATGTGGATAATGGTTGATTGGTTATGTATTTTGGGAATAAATAGAAATGTTAGTGGTGTTTACTATACCTTTAATTCTAATTCTGACTTGATTCATATTAAAGGAATATTAAACAGAAAATGTAATTCCTTATAAAATGTTCACTAACATGTAGAGATATATTTTGTTATAATTTATTCTGCATGCTTTCTCACAATTTAAGTTGGAAAATTGTATTTTTTCCACTCCTCAGAAAAGTTGGAGTACAGTCTTTGAATGCTGTACTCTGACCCAACTACATTCTGTACAATTATTGGTTGATATGTACATGAACTCAGTTGTATTATTCCTAATTGGCTACAGTAATAGAGAAGAGAATACACCACTCGAGATGCTTTTCAAAGAGGTTTGTCCGTGAACTGCAAAACAATGCAAATTTAGGCCTAGATTTGGAGTTTGGCGTTAGCCGTGAAAACCAGCGTTAGAGGCTCCTAACGCTGGTTTTAGGCTAACTCTGGTATTTGGAGTCAGTCAAAAAAGGGTCTAACGCTCACTTTTCAGCCGCAACTTTTCCATACCGCAGATCCCCTTACGTAAATTGCGTATCCTATCTTTTCAATGGGATTTTTCTAACTCCGGTATTTAGAGTCGTGGCTGAAGTGAGCGTTAGAACTCTAACGACAAAACTCCAGCCGCAGGAAAAAAGTCAGTAGTTAAGAGCTTTCTGGGCTAACGCCGGTTCATAAAGCTCTTAACTACTGTACTCTAAAGTACACTAACACCCATAAACTATCTATGTACCCCTAAACCGAGGTCCCCCCACATCGCCGCCACTCGATTAATTTTTTTTAACCCCTAATCTGCCAACCGCCAACTACGTTATCCTTATGTACCCCTAATCTGCTGCCCCTAACACCGCCGACCCCTATATTATATTTAGTAACCCCTAACCTGCCCCCCACAACGTCGCCGCCAGCTACCTACACTTATTAACCCCTAATCTGCCGACCGCAAAGCGCCGCCACCTACGTTATCCTTATGTACCCCTAATCTGCTGCCCCTAACACCGCCGACCCCTATATTATATTTATTAACCCCTAATCTGCCCCCCACAACGTCGCCTCCACCTGCCTACACTTATTAACCCCTAATCTGGCGAGCGGACCTGAGCGCTACTATAATAAAGTTATTAAACCCTAATCCGCCTCACTAACCCTATAATAAATAGTATTAACCCCTAATCTGCCCTCCCTAACATCGCCGACACCTAACTTCAATTATTAACCCCTAATCTGCCGACCGGAGCTCACCGCTATTCTAATAAATGTATTAACCCCTAAAGCTAAGTCTAACCCTAACACTAACACCCCCCTAAGTTAAATATAATATACATCTAACAAAATTAATTAACTCTTATTAAATAAATTATTCCTATTTAAAGCTAAATACTTACCTGTAAAATAAATCCTAATATAGCTACAATATAAATTATAATTACATTGTAGCTATTTTAGGATTAATATTTATTTTACAGGCAACTTTGTAATTATTTTAACCAGGTACAATAGCTATTAAATAGTTAAGAACTATTTAATAGTTACCTAGTTAAAATAATTACAAAATTACCTGTCAAATAAATCCTAACCTAAGTTACAATTAAACCTAACTCTATACTATCATTAAATTAATTAAATAAAATACCTACAATTACCTACAATTAAACCTAACACTACACTATCAATACATTAATTAATTACAATACCTACAAATAACTACAATGAAATAAACTAACTAAAGTACAAAAAATAAAAAAGAACTAAGTTACAAAAAATAAAAAAATATCTACAAACATAAGAAAAATATTACAACAATTTTAAACTAATTACACCTACTCTAAGCCCCCTAATAAAACAACAAAGCCCCCCAAAATAAAAACTGCCCTATCCTATTCTAAATTACTAAAGTTAAAAGCTCTTTTACCTTACCAGCCCTGAACAGGGCCCTTTGCGGGGCATGCCCCAAGAAGTTCAGCTCTTTTGCCTGTAAAAAAAACATACAATACCCCACCCCCAACATTACAACCCACCACCCACATACCCCTAATCTAACCCAAACCCCCCTTAAATAAACCTAACACTAAGCCCCTGAAGATCTTCCTACCTTGTCTTCACCATACCAGGTTCACCGATCGGTCCTGAAGAGCTCCTCCGATGTCCTGATCCAAGCCCAAGCGGGGGGCTGAAGATGTCCATGATCCGGTAGAAGTCTTCATCCAAGCGGGGCAGAAGAGGTCTTCCATCTGATTGAAGTCTTCATCCAAGCGGGGCAGAAGAGGTCTTCCATCCGATTGAAGTCTTCATCCAGGCGGCATCTTCTATCGACATCCATCTGGAACGGAGCGGCAGCATCCTGAAGACCTCCGACGCGGAACATCCATCCTGGCCGACGACTGAACGACGAATGATGGTTCCTTTAAATGACGTCATCCAAGATGGCATCCCTCGAATTCCGATTGGCTGATAGGATTCTATCAGCCAATCGGAATTAAGGTAGGAATATTCTGATTGGCTGATGGAATCAGCCAATCAGATTTAGCTCGTATTATATTGGCTGATCGGAACAGCCAATAGAATGCAAGCTCAATCTGATTGGCTGATTGGATCAGCCAATCGGATTGAACTTGATTCTGATTGGCTGATTCCATCAGCCAATCAGAATATTCCTACCTTAATTCCGATTGGCTGATAGAATCTTGGATGACGTCATTTAAAGGAACCGTCATTTGTCGTTCAGTCGTCGGCCAGGATGGATGTTCCGTGTCGGAGGTCTTCAGGATGCTGCCGCTCCGTTCCAGATGGATGTCGATAGAAGATGCCGCCTGGATGAAGACTTCAATCGGATGGAAGACCTCTTCTGCCCCGCTTGGATGAAGACTTCAATCGGATGGAAGACCTCTTCTGCCCTGCTTGGATGAAGACTTCTACCGGATCATGGACATCTTCAGCCCCCCGCTTGGGCTTGGATCAGGACATCGGAGGAGCTCTTCAGGACCGATCGGTGAACCTGATATGGTGAAGACAAGGTAGGAAGATCTTCAGGGGCTTAGTGTTAGGTTTATTTAAGTGGGGGGGGGGGTATTGTATGTTTTTTTTACAGGCAAAAGAGCTGAACTTCTTGGGGCATGCCCCGCAAAGGGCCCTGTTCAGGGCTGGTAAGGTAAGAGAGCTTTTAACTTTAGTTATTTAGAATAGGGTAGGGCAGTTTTTATTTTGGGGGGCTTTGTTGTTTTATTAGGGGGCTTAGAGTAGGTGTAATTAGTTTAAAATTGTTGTAATATTTTTCTTATGTTTGTAGATATTTTTTTATTTTTTGTAACTTAGTTCTTTTTTATTTTTTGTACTTTAGTTAGTTTATTTCATTGTAGTTATTTGTAGGTATTGTATTTAATTAATGTATTGATAGTGTAGTGTTAGGTTTAATTGTAACTTAGGTTAGGATTTATTTGACAGGTAATTTTGTAATTATTTTAACTAGGTAACTATTAAATAGTTCTTAACTATTTAATAGCTATTGTACCTGGTTAAAATAATTACAAAGTTGCCTGTAAAATAAATATTAATCCTAAAATAGCTACAATGTAATTATAATTTATAGTGTAGCTATATTAGGATTTATTTTACAGGTACGTATTTAGCTTTAAATAGGAATAATTTATTTAATAAGAGTTAATTAATTTCGTTAGATGTAAATTATATTTAAGTTAGGGGGGTGTTAGTGTTAGGGTTAGACTTAGCTTTAGGGGTTAATACATTTATTAGAATAGCGGTGAGCTCCGGTCGGCAGATTAGGGTTTAATAATTGAAGTTAGGTGTCGGCGATGTTAGGGAGGACAGATTAGGGGTTAATACTATTTATTATAGGGTTAGTGAGGCGGATTAGGGGTTAATAACTTTATTATAGTAGCGCTCAGGTCCGCTCAGCAGATTAGGGGTTAATAAGTGGAGGCAGGTGGAGGCGACGTTGTGGGAGGCAGATTAGGGGTTAATAAATATAATATAGGGGTCGGCGATGTTAGGGCAGCAGATTAGGGGTACATAGGGATAATGTAAGTAGCGACGGTGTCCGGAGCGGTAGATTAGGGGTTAATAATAATATGCAGGGGTCAGCGATAGCGGGGGCGGCAGAATAGGGGTTAATAAGTGTAAGCTTAGGGGTGTTTAGACTCGGGGTACATGTTAGAGTGTTAGGTGCAGACGTAGGAAGTGTTTACGCATAGAAAGGTTAACTGCAAGGAAAACAGAAACAGAGGCGCCACATGTGTAGATCAATCAAAACTGACAAAATCCAAGCAAGATGAGATACAGGATACTCACAAACGTGAAGGCACTCTCTTGTGCCTGTAGGGGCAGGCTGGTATTTAAACAGCAAACCAGCTGGCTGTACCAAGGAATCCCCGTCAAGATATCCTACAGTTGTGGTTGATCTCACAACAGCAACCCTTCACTAGGTTACTTCCAGCAAAAGGAAAAAATGTCCTCCACATTAGGGTTATGGTTCATAGATCACTTATCAAGTGGACATAGTACATAAGAAAAAACTATAATAAACTTCTAATTAAGGCAACAAGTGGGAGTTCTTGGAAAGAAAAGGTTTTATTGGTTGATGTTAAGGAAGGGGAGGGTTTATTGCAAACATATGGTTACTGATCCCTATATAAAGGGGATTTAAATTGTTTAGAGTATACAAGCCTGATGAAACAGGGTCTTCCCTGAGAAACGCGTCACTATTATCTCTGCATATACAAGGAGATTTGCCATTAAACACACCAAGTTGTAATTTGTTACTGATGGTATTTTTTATCTTTTGAAAAATAAAATACTTGAAACTTTTTTAACAAATCTGGTGTTAGTGTGGCATTTCCCTTGCCAGTAACCATAAGGCTGCTTAGCCTTCCTCCCCTCTGGACATTTTTTCCTTTTGCTGGAAGTAACCTAGTGAAGGGTTGCTGTTGTGAGATCAACCACAACTGTAGGATATCTTGACGGGGATTCCTTGGTACAGCCAGCTGGTTTGCTGTTTAAATACCAGCCTGCCCCTACAGGCACAAGAGAGTGCCTTCACGTTTGTGAGTATCCTGTATCTCATCTTGCTTGGATTTTGTCAGTTTTGATTGATCTACACATGTGGCGCCTCTGTTTCTGTTTTCCTTGCAGTTAACCTTTTTTTGAAGATACACCATCGTTTGGGTGAAGACCGAGAGCTGCCTTATATTTCTTTCTCTGGACCAATTTGGACTTCATTTGAACTTTTCCTTTTGACCATTTGATACGTCTGTATATACATATATTTTAACCATTTTTTATATTTTATATATATTTTATATTTTTTTTTATTATTATTATTATTTTCTTAATTTTTTGGTTTATAATTCTATCCACATATATGGTATCACCAGGGGCATATTGATTGTATTATTATTCCAGTACTATACTCTGCCCTTAGTCATTAGCGCCTCCTATAGGGGATTTGGGGTATTATACTAATATCACAATATCCCTGACAATACATTTTGCAGTCAGGCACCTGTTTTCGGTTTGATAGGAGAGCTGCTTCTTTACCATGCTATCCTCCTCTGAAAGAGCATTAAGGAGACAAAATTCCACTAATAATGAGGGTTGTATACAAACTATCATAGACCCTGCCATTAATGCCAGTATAGAGAGTCTCTTTTCCAAATTGGAAGATTTATTGAAAAATGAGAACAGGCATTGGTGGGATCTAGATTGTTTGAAAAAATACAAAGAAAAGAAACAGATCCCTAGAGGTTTACGTGTTTTTAAGAATTGTTCTTTTAAAAATAACCCAGAATTACTGACGAAATGGTATAATATTTTAGACGAATGTTCGTTTAACCTTATTGATTTGCTCATCTCCCACAGACAACGTTTGGTAGATGAGATTGGGTTAGAGATAGATTCTGTACAAAAGGAACTAGAGACGTTCAAAGAACATCCAGAATACCTAAAACTTAACAATCAGACCATCAAATCAGTTGATGACTTTCAGACAGAAATTATTACTAATAAAAATTCAAAATTAAAAAGAGATGAGGATGACTACAATAAAGGTGAAGTATACACTTATAATAGAACTAAAACCAATACAAATAGTGATTGGACTGTAGTACAGAACCACAAACGACAAAACAGGAACAGAAATAAAAATAAACACAATCACCATAACAATGACACTTCAGGAAGGAATATAATTCAACATACCAACCATACTAACAATTACCCACATAATAACACATTGTATCCGCGTGAGAACCAACATCAAGTCAATGGGGATAATTCCCATAGATTCACATATTCAGATAGAGACTACAGAGGAATGGCAGAACACCAGGAATATAATAATCCCAACCATATTCCGGTTTCAAATAGGTTTCAAGTTCTGAATTCAGTACAAGATAACACCTTTGACCATCCTAGGGTAGATAGGTCCAATACACATAGAATGGACAATATTCCATCAACTTCATCTGAGGTTTTTTTAGGAACCCCCAATTTGGCACCCCTATGGAGGAAACCCAATCCCTCAACCAATCAAAAGAAAAGACCTTACCCAAACGGGGAAGGAGAGGGAGAGGGAAAACCAACAAAAAAGAAAGACTTCAGAAATTAAAGAAAGGGATTTTTAACCTTTCCTCACATGCTCTCACTGATGATGAAGTTAGGGTTTTGGGAAGGGGATTGTCTTACTGCCCCCCGAATTCTCACAATATATTCGAATTATTTGTTGACCTCAACAAATATACCCGAAAACTGGCATTACAAAGGTACTTTGCAGTTAAGGCCATGAGAAAACACAACATTGAAGGGGCCCCGATACTATTAGACACACAACAAACAAGAAATTCCACCTCCATATTAACATATGAGCCCAGCCAATTAACAGAAGAGCTGTTCGAAGGAGTAATCCATACTTCTCTGGCACCTCTATCAACTTTCCACCCGCCTAAAGAGGAAGTGTCCTATATAGATCTATATCAACAATTAGTCTTAGAAGACTTTGAGTCTATGCCTAACAGAATTATAGGTAAGAAGCGAACATGGCCTAATGAAGCCAGGGCCCTTAGAAGCCTGACGGATGACAAAAATTTGGTCATCCGTCAGGCTGACAAGGGCGGTGGTATAGTTTTACAGAACTATTCCGATTACATCAAAGAAGCCCGACGGATCCTAGATGACACTAATTACTATACTAAATTGTCTTTCGATCCCACTATAGATTACACAAAGAAACTGAATCTTTTATTGGAACAAGGTCTTGTGGAGAATATCCTCACAAAAAAAGAGAAGAGATATCTCACACCTGACCACCCCAGCACACCGTATTATTACCATCTTCCTAAACTCCACAAAAATGAAAGAATTCCGCCAGGTAGACCCATCATAGCGGGTATGAATAGTATTACTGATAAACTATCGGAGTACATAGATATCTATCTCCAGAGATATGTCATAAATCTCCATTCTTACATCAAAGACACAAGAGACCTCCTGAACAAACTATCTGACATTAAAAACAAGGGGAATTATCTGTGGTTATCATGCGATGTGGGGTCTCTCTATTCTAATATATCTCACAATTTAGGGATATCATCCACACAGATGTATTTGAAAGGAGACTTCTTCATGCCTGAGCAACAACAGGAATATTTGTTATCACTCATCAATTTTATTCTGAAACACAATTATTTTCAGTTTCTGGATACTTTTTATTTACAGATCAAAGGAACGGCCATGGGCACCAGATTTGCCCCCAGTTTCGCAAATCTTTTTATGGGTCAATTTGAGGATCTATATATTTACAACTCGCGATGGAGGGGCAATCTGGTGTTCTATGGCCGTTACATAGATGATTTAATATTTATTTTTGACGGTTCAGAATTTGAGGCTCTTGACTTTGTTGCACATCTTAATAGGAATACTATGGGTATTAGTTTCACACATAATCTACAAAAAGACAATATTGAATTTTTAGATGTGACACTATCATGGGACGCAATAGGTAACATATCAACATCCACTTTTTTCAAAAAAGTGGACTGCAATAATTTTTTACATTTCCAAAGCAACCACCTAACAAGATGGAAAACGAATATTCCATTTAGCCAGTTCTGTCGTCTGCGCAGGAATTGCAGTACAATAGAACAATACAACCAACAAGCTCGTATACTCACATCCAGATTCCTAGAAAAGGGGTATCCCTCTGAATTAATCAGTTCGGGCCAACAGAGAGCCAGGGACCTTGATAGGGAACTTTTACTATCAACAGTTACTACTTCAGATCAACGTAATAGTCAGAGAGAAACAACATTTAATAAACAACCACTATTTGTCACACAGTATAATTCTAACCATAGAATTATTAACAAAGTTTTAAAAAAACATTGGCCTATCCTCCTTAAAGATCCGATTTTAAATAAAACTTTACCACTACAACCAAAATTAGTTTTCAAAAGAGCACCTACATACAAACAGAAATTGGCTCCAAGTAAGGTAGTCATGTCAAAAAGGAATATTGCCAATACATCTAGATTAACAAGAAAGAAAGGTAACAACATCTTTAATAAGACGGGAGCTTATAGATGTGGTAAGAAACTATGTTTTATGTGTGACCACATCACTCAGGGTTCCACTGAGATTGTTTCACATAATACCGGGGAGACATTTCCCATCAAAAACAAAATGACTTGCGACTCTAGCTTTGTCATTTATGCACTAACATGCGAATGTGGGATACAATATATAGGCAGGACCTGTAGGAAGGTCAGGACTCGGTGGAGTGAACATTTAAGAAACATCAAGGTAAAGTCATCTAAACATAGTGTATCCCGCCATACCTGTCAAAAATATATATCTGGAAAATGTCCATTTAAAATCACTCCAATAGAATGTATTCCCAAAAGCAATCTGTACAATAGGTTCAGTAAGCTGAGACAAAGAGAAACCTATTGGATCTTTAAATTCAATAGTTTATTTCCCACTGGCCTTAATGAAGTTATAGATTCTGCTGCATTTTCTTAAGTTATTTTCATAGTATGCCATGGTTATAATGATTATTATGGGCTCTTTTAACATTTCTGGAGATTTGTATGTTCAACACGGTCTCATTTGCAGATTGTTGGATACATCGTTTTTTGAGATGTTCTATGTATTTCTTTTTTTATTGTTGTAAACAGTGGGAATTTTTGTATACTGGACTTTCCTAGCTCACTGGTTGCCTAGTGACATCCAATTAGGATAACAACATATCACATCAGTATACCTATGATACAAAATTGCATTCACATAGCCGTATAGGTGACACTACCACTTCATCACCATCACATATGGTAATAGGCATTTACTCATTAGAGATAATCACATCAACATTTTAACACAACAGTAGGGTATAGCTTGACATGGTGACACAAACACTTTGTCAACATTATATATTGTAATAGGTATCCACTTATCAGAGATAATCACATCAACACTTTAACACAACAGTAGGGTATAGCTTAGATTAAGTGGCAGTATAAAACATTATTAGGAATTCACAATCACCTTCACACTATTTTTAAACTGTCTATACACACACTTAGGTTGTATTAGCCACAAGTGTTCTAAACATGACCATTCACTTTTATCCTTTATAACATATTTAGTATAATATCTAACACCTCACTTAGTATAATTTTTACCCTCACCAATATTACTACTGTTATAATGGTGGGGATTAATATAATATAAATTAATGCGCACTGACATATTTATATTAACTATAAATATATATGTCAAAAATACCTCATAAGGTGAAAAGGGAAAGTCACTCCAATTATAAATTAATGTGCACTGACATTATATATTTATGTCAAAAATTGGTGTAAGTTTATAGTCAAAAGTATATAGGGTGAGTTCAGTATAGTTTAGTTATTTATAGCACTTTATATTTATATTTATTTTCATTGTTACCATATTAACACAAGAGAATATTGAGCTTTAGAGCAATTACATATTTTTCTTCATATATACAATTTATAATTTATCTTGGTGCCCCCACTTTTATATTGAGGAGCGCAATGGGTTCATCTGCAAAAGCATTGCGAGTGGACCCGATGCGCTTTCGTGGGGAAACTTCAAGTGAATGTTGAATAGACAATCAGAGAGCGGTTTGGATTAGACACACAGAAGCATGATGGTAATTGTAGTTTATCAGAGTGAGACGGCAGCTAAAGTTCATTGTAACGTGACACCAACCAATCAAATGGATCATTAAGTACAAGCCCCCTCTAGGAACAAAAAGACTACAAAATAACAGTCACGCAGACACATTATCCGGGTACTTCCGGTAGAGAATATAGAAGCATGATGGTACTTGTAGTCACTTAGATTAGCCGGTTAGAGAACAACATACAATTATGCAAACACAATTTCCTTGTAGTTCCGGCAGAGAGGCATGATGGTACTTGCAGTCATCAGACTAAGAGCACATAAACCAATTAGATGCCTCAAATTATACAAGCCTCCTAAAGATGGCTTACAATTGGTCAAGGAACGATTATTTACGGAGTATGTTTACATTCACACACCTATAATTATCTCACAATCGACACATCATTATTTAGATCTAATTTCAAATACAACCACATTAGGGTTATGGTTCATAGATCACTTATCAAGTGGACATAGTACATAAGAAAAAACTATAATAAACTTCTAATTAAGGCAACAAGTGGGAGTTCTTGGAAAGAAAAGGTTTTATTGGTTGATGTTAAGGAAGGGGAGGGTTTATTGCAAACATATGGTTACTGATCCCTATATAAAGGGGATTTAAATTGTTTAGAGTATACAAGCCTGATGAAACAGGGTCTTCCCTGAGAAACGCGTCGCTATTATCTCTGCATATACAAGGAGATTTGCCATTAAACACACCAAGTTGTAATTTGTTACTGATGGTATTTTTTATCTTTTGAAAAATAAAATACTTGAAACTTTTTTAACAAATCTGGTGTTAGTGTGGCATTTCCCTTGCCAGTAACCATAAGGCTGCTTAGCCTTCCTCCCCTCTGGACATTTTTTCCTTTTGCTGGAAGTAACCTAGTGAAGGGTTGCTGTTGTGAGATCAACCACAACTGTAGGATATCTTGACGGGGATTCCTTGGTACAGCCAGCTGGTTTGCTGTTTAAATACCAGCCTGCCCCTACAGGCACAAGAGAGTGCCTTCACGTTTGTGAGTATCCTGTATCTCATCTTGCTTGGATTTTGTCAGTTTTGATTGATCTACACATGTGGCGCCTCTGTTTCTGTTTTCCTTGCAGTTAACCTTTTTTTGAAGATACACCATCGTTTGGGTGAAGACCGAGAGCTGCCTTATATTTCTTTCTCTGGACCAATTTGGACTTCATTTGAACTTTTCCTTTTGACCATTTGATACGTCTGTATATACATATATTTTAACCATTTTTTATATTTTATATATATTTTATATTTTTTTTTATTATTATTATTATTTTCTTAATTTTTTGGTTTATAATTCTATCCACATATATGGTATCACCAGGGGCATATTGATTGTATTATTATTCCAGTACTATACTCTGCCCTTAGTCATTAGCGCCTCCTATAGGGGATTTGGGGTATTATACTAATATCACAATATCCCTGACAATAAATTTACGCATAGAAAACAATGGGGCTGCGTTAGGAGCTGAATGCGGCTTTTTTGCAGGTGTTAGGTTTTTTTTCAGCTCAAACAGCCCCATTGTTTCCTATGGGGGAATCGTGCACGAGCACGTTTTTGAGGCTGGCCGCTTGCGTAAGCAACTCTGGTATCGAGAGTTGAAGCTGCGTTAAATATGCTCTACGCTCCTTTTTTGGAGCCTAACGCAGCCTTTATGTGGACTCTCGATACCAGAGTTATTTTTATGGTGCGGACAGAAAAAAGCCAGCGTTAGCTACGCGGGTCCTTCCCGACAAAACTCTAAATCTAGCCGTTAGTATTTCAACAACGCATAAAAAGTTTCACTATTAAAAAAACATTATTGCAGTATACATTCATTTTTTAATTTGCTTTCTCTTGCTGTAAAATGCATCTGAAAAGTGTACTTGTTCCGCTTTCTCCCAGGGAGGTTTGGGTTAAGACTTTAAGCTAATTAATCTGTGAGGTTACTTTTTATCTTACTTTAACTGCGTATGTGAGTTCATGCAATACCTGCTTATTAGTTTGTAATTGATTAGCAAGGGTTATTTTGTTCTGGGGGATAGGGAAATCAGTGAAATGAACCAAAACCATAAAACAATGTGCTCAATTGCAAAATAAAGCTGAACTATTCATTGCAAAATGCTTCTAACATATGTAGGTACATTGTTTTGCATCTTACAATTTGTGGTTAATGTCCCTTTAAAGGTACTAAACATGTCTTTTTCCGTATACAATTAATCTAAATATTGCCAAATATATATTTATTATTTTAGTTCTATTTCTAGGTCAATTAATCTTACTGAGGAGCTAACCTCTCTAACTTCTAGACAGTATTATAAATTGTTCTATCATTCATATAAAAAAGTATTTCTGTAGTGATTTATATCTCTGAATTAGTTCATCATTTAGTCCATTCTTGTTATTTAAATCACTGGATTATATCTATGACTAAAAGTTGATATTAAGAAAGCTGACTTTATTCACAGACAATTCCCACTAATAAGGACAATGTAAAAGAAATTGCCATCAACATTATACAGCTATCTTGAATAGAAAATGATTGCTAAAATATCTTATAGCCTTACTTGTAATCTTGTAGAAGGAAAGAGTTCAAAAAATCATTCCATTTTAAAAATGTGTTTACAGCTTTACACCTCTATTTAGGAAGTAGAGAAAAGACACATTTAAAAGTACATTACAATATTTCTATTTGTCCCTAAAACAGCAGAGGAGAGCAGATAAGAAAACAAGGTTTTAAACCTAGGGAAACCTACGGTAAGTTGCAGTGCCATCCTTTAAATTATTGCAACTAAAACTTTACAATTATTTCTTCAAAATTGAAACAACTAATATAATTTCAAAAAATAGTCTTCATAATATTCTCAGATAAATCTTTGCTTTGAATCCATCATTATATCTAGCATTTATTTAGTAATATATGTATGTATAGTAAATATCAAACAATTAAGTTCTGCATTGCACTGCTTTGCACACAATATAAAAAAATAAATAAATATATATATATATATATATATATATATATATATAATATTTAAAAAGACATAAACAAGCAATAATAAAAAATTGTAATTTGCTACAGAGGTTTGTTATTGTTCTAATACACAGTATGGACTCGTTTCCATTGAGCCATTAAAAATGGAGCCTTAAGCTATCGGAATCCGGTTGCCGAAATTGAGGTATAACGGGTCGTTGGAAGCAGTCGGTGAACGATATTGCTTCCGGCAGCATATTTATCGGTTTACGAGCACACGAAAATCTAATTACGGCTCAATAGAAACGAGCCGTATGAGTTTAACCCCAAAAAGAGGTTAGGCACATAATTAAAGTTACCTTTGGAGTGATATATGTGCGTAATAATAAAACACCATCCATGTTCAGCTCAGGATTGGCAATGTATCTGACAAGCACATTTGAGCATTAAATTATTGCTTATTTATGTACATTTAAAACAAACATTTTGCTATTAAAATTTGTTTTGCCGTTTGGGCACATTCCTCTGAAAGGACCACTCAACGCAGTAGAATTACATAATTAACAAGTAAATAATAAAAAAACAAAGCAATAGCACTTAATAATTTCAAATACTGTAAGCAGTAGATATTTTTCGGACCAATTTATTTTTTCTCCCATTTTCTGGCACCCTGTATCATGTGACAGACATCAGCCAATCACAAACTAGTATACGTATACACTGTTAGCTTGTGCACATGCTCAGTAGGATCTGCAAATGTGTGAATATAAAAAGACTGTGCAAAATTTCATAATGGGGTAAATTAAAAAGTGTCTTAAAACTGCATGCTGTATCTGAATAACGAAAGTTTATTTAATATATACATTATTTTTATATCCCCATATGATACTACATACACTAATATACAATTAAGCATAAAAAATTAAAATATATAAATAAAAAAAAAATATATACAACATTGCATCATAAACACACACACACATATATAAAACCAAACACACGTACTAAAAATATAAATTAACGCACACAAACTCAGCAAGATTTAAAAATACTTCTAAAATACAACATATATATATATATATATATATATATATATATATATATATATATATATATATATATATATATATATATATATATATATAAAAGTCCAACCTGGTTTAGCACTCTCGAGGTTACCACTGCTGGCCGGGGTGCAAAGCAAATGTATTAATAAAGTCGGAAAGAAAGCCAGCACTCTCTGGTATTAAGAGCAATCAAATCTCTTTATTGCAAATAGTGACGTTTCGAGTTTCACCCACGTCCTCAGACTATTACAATAACACAATAAAATATGCGATACTTATATCTTACTCACCGCTTACGTGATCGTAAAACCTCTAGTTCCCGTATGTGCCTAACGCGCATGGTGGTTGCCTAGGCGCGGTGCATGCGTCACAATCGGGCACCGCCTGTAGCCTAGCAACGTACCACAACAAAACAAACAAGTGCTACCTACTTTACAAGGCTGTAACTAGGTACATCCATAACTTCAGTATTCAGCAAAGCAGAAAACTTAACTATATATTGCGTAACTAAATATTGCGTAACTAAGTATTGCGTTACTATACTCAATATTGTGTATTCCGGCACGGGAAACAATAGCGGACTATGTATATCTATACTCTAAACAGTCGCAAGTACTATAGTAAGAAAATCATATTTACAAAAAGCAATGCCATTCTATTTTAGTATTAAGCCCTTTTGGACTTAATGTTTCTAACTCATATGTCCATCTTGCTTCTCTTTGCATCAAAATATTATTGCGGTCTCCTCCTCTCTTTAATGGGGAAACATGATCTATTATAGTATATTTGAGGTCTGCCACATTATGTCCGCATTGCAAAAAATGACGGGCAACGGGTTGATCTGCTTCTCTTTTGTTCAATGCTGTGCATATCGAACTCCGATGATTCACCATTCTAGTTCTCATATCATCACTCATTTCCCCACTGTCAGGGTGCCAGGAATCAGACTGAGGCGAGAAGTGCAAAAATAATCACACCTTTATTAATAGCAAAAAATAATAAAAAGTCCACAAGTCAAATAACAAGCTAGGAATCAAAACCAGGGCTGGTAGTCAGACAAGTCTAGTCAGGAGCCAAAGCGAATAGTCAGATGAGCCGAGTCAGGAGCCAAAGCGAGTAGTCAGACGAGCCAGAATCAGGAACAAGGAAAACAGCAGAGTCAGGAACAAGCCAGGGATCAGGAACCGGGAGGGACGTCAGACAGCCAGGTAATACACAGAAGCTCTTACAAGCAGGTCTGAGACAACGCAAGGGCAAAGCATACTGAACAGAGGCCCTTTATAAAATAAGTGATGACATCACAATTCTGAGACTGCATCCTGTCTCACACGGATGATGTACACCAGTCTGGCCATAAAAGGAAGTGCAGGAAATGAGCAGCATCACACAGTATGCACCAGAGTCAGCAAGAGAGGTGAGAAAATGGCTGCCAGCAGCATATGGCAAACAAAACAGGGAAAAAACCCTGACAGTACCCTCCCCTCAATGATCCCTCCCCCACGGGAGGTCAAAAGGCTTATTGGGGAAACGGGCATGGAAGGCACGGAGGAGGGCAGGAGCATGAACATCAGATGAGGGAACACATGAACGCTCCTCCGGACCGTAACTCCTCCAGTGAACCAAATACTGTACACGGCCCCTGGACATACGAGAGTCAATAATGCTGCTGACCTCATACTCCTCATGGTTGTCAATAAAGATAGGACGTGGACGAGGTAACTGGGGAGACAGTTTATTGGAAGGCACACGAAGGTTCAAGTTGTGGGAGGACAGCCAAACTCTCTCACCAACCTGGTAAGAAGGCACTGGCAGATGCCTACGATCAGCCTGGAACTTTTGGCGCTGCATAGAACGATGAAGGTAATCCTGAATCTGCACGAACGTGGAACGGAGTTGCCGGAGATGCTCCTCCAAAGCCGGAATACCCTGAGACATGAATGAATCAGGCAACAAGGATGGCTGAAACCCATAATTTGCCATGAACGGGGATAACTTGGAGGAAGCATTAATTGCACTATTACGCGCAAACTCTGCCCAAGGTAACAGTTCAGACTAATTATTGTGGTGATCTGAGACATAGCAATGGAGGAATTGTCTCAGAGCTTGATTAGACCGTTCCGCAGCCCCATTGGATTGAGGGTGATATGCCGAGGAGAAGGAAAGCTGGATCCCCATTTGTGCACAAAAGGAACGCCAAAATCTGGAGACAAACTGGCTACCCCGGTCCGACACTATCTCCTTGGGTAACCCATGTAAATGGAAGAACTCCCAGGCAAAAGTTGAAGCAAGCTCCTGAGCGGTAGGCAACTTCTTCAAGGGAATGCAATGTGACATTTTAGAAAAATGGTCAACCACCATAAGGATAACAGTGTTGCAATTGGAAACAGGGAGCTCAACAATGAAGTCCATGGAAAGATGTGTCCATGGACGCTCACCATTAGCAATAGGTTGAAGAAGATCTACAGGAAGACGTCGAGGAGTCTTATTCTGTGCACAAACTGAGCAGGAGGCAACATACGCAGCAACATCAGAACAAAGACCTGGCCACCAGAATTCACGAGTGACAGACCAAATCATTTGGTCTTTGCCTGGGTGACCTGCGGCTTTAGGATAGTGGTAAGTGTGCAAAGTTTAGTTTGAAGATTCTCAGGAACAAAGCACTTACCACTAGGTTTCTCAGGAGGTGCATTGGTTTGTGCATATCAATATAAAACACAAAGCACTAGGGAGCGCTGAAACCAGCTTAAGAGTAAGGATTATAGAATATATAATAAATGTATAATAAAACACCTAACCTGATACTGATATGATACTACTATAATAGGCAATATGTATAATACATGTAACTATAAATTATGAATTATATGTGAAAAAAATCCTTTCAAATTTAGAAAAAATTATATGTGAAAAAAATTCTATGTGAAAAAATTAAATTTTATAGAAGATGCCAGCAACAAATACTAGAATCGCATATCTATATATAAAAAACTTTATTACAATATAGGTCGACCTATTCAAGACATACAATAATAAATCACAAAATGTTAAGAAAGAAAGAAAATTAGTATAAAAAACTCCTAAAACCAAAAGTTCATGCACAAGAAACAGTTCCCAGGAGTGGACAATTTTTCGGCTTGTTACTATGGGGACCCACGCTCATACAAGGATGCTGTTCTGTGTATAGTTGTAAGAGGAGCGTTCCCAGGACAAAAGAGGCAGTCGCAGCCGATGGTGGTATTTCCCCTACGGACAAGGAATCCTCTTAGTATATGTCACACAGCAAATAGCAGGGGATGTTACATCCGTACTTACATAATAATAAGCAGAAACCGGCCTCCAAACTTGAACCAACGATCTGTGGACACACCTTCCAATAGTAACCAATAGCCACTGGAAACAGAAAAGCTTTAACAGGGAAAAGCAATTAGATATACTAGGCTAGAAACCCGGTGAATTTTTTGCAGCTTTCTTTTACAGGATATGCATTCTCGCTCCCAAGGCCTGTTTATAATGGCCAATACTGCACAAAAAGCACCTAACAGAGGGTTATTCAGCCACAAGATATCTACACAAATTAAAAATTCCAAAGGTGTAGGAGTTAGTTTAAAATAGAGCAAATAGAGCAATGCGTTTCAAAATGTAATATCTTTTTCAAGCTCCTGTAGGTCTTTGAGGGTAACCTATTTTTTCTAGTTGGAGTTTGTAGTAATTTATATTTTTTGGTGCTGGTCACTTAAGTCTATGCATTGGTTTGTGCAGCCAGGATCTCCTCCCCCAAGGGAGAAGTCAAATTTGTATGTATGGTAGCCAAAATATGGTCAGGAGGTATAACTGGAGTAGGTACAGTCTCCTCCTTGGACAGAGGCGAAAATTGTCAAGAGAGGGCATCAGCCCTAACATTCTTACTACCAGGCAGGTAGGATACCACATAATTAAACCGAGACAAAAATAGCGCCCATCTGGCCTGTCAGGGTGACAAACGTTTTGCTTCAGATAGATAAGTTAAATTCTTGTGGTCAGTAAGAATGAGCACTGGCACGCTAGTACCCTCGAGAAGATGCCTCCATTCCTTGAGTACCAAAATTATGGCCAGTAATTCCCTGTCATCAATTTCATAATTGCACTCCGCTGGAGACAATTTTTTAGAGAAGAAACCACATGGATGCAAGGAACCGTCAGGCGTAGGACGTTGAGACAAGAGGGCACCTACTCCAGTCTCAGACGCATCAACCTCAAGACGAAAGGCAGGACAGGGTTAGAATGAGCCAGAACTGGAGCGGCAGCAAAGGCAGTTTTAAGACTATCAAAGGCCTTAATGGCAGTAGGTGACCAATGGAGTGGATCATTCTCTTTACGGGTCATGTCTGTGATAGGTTTGACCAAGGAAGAAAAGTTTTTAATAAACTTTCTATAGTAATTGGTGAACCCCAAAAAACGTTGAATAGAACGAAGACCAACTGGGCGAGGCCACTGCAGAACTGCAGATAACTTGTCAGGATCCATGGAGAACCCTGCAATGGAGATAACATAACCTAGGAAGGTTACTTGAGTCTTACAAAACTGTTACAAAACAGGCAATTCTCACGTAGTCTCTGAAGAACCCATGTAACATCAGAACGATGAGCCTCAAGTGTGGGTGAGTGTATGAGGATGTCGTCCAAGTACACCACAACACACTGTTTCAACATATCTCGGACACCATTAATAAATTTCTGGAAAACAGCAGGAGCATTACATAGGCCAAAGGGCATTACAACAAGACACTCATAATTCCCTGCTCCTGGTGTTAAATGCTGTTTTCCATTCGTGACCCTCCTTGATCCTAACGAGATTGTACACTTCTCTCAAATCAAGTTTAGTAAAGACCATAGCTCCCTTGAGGCAGTCAAAGAGTTCCATAATGAGCGGCATAGGGTAAGCATTCTTAATGGTAAGACGATTAAGACCCCTATAATCAATGCATGGTCTTAACTCACCACCCTTTTTCTTCACAAAGAAGAAGCCAGCCCCAGCAGGAGAGCAGGATTTGCGGATGATCCCACGTGACAGAGCATCGGCAACATACTCCTCCATAGCACAATTCTCTGCAACAGACAGAGGGTAAACCCGGCCCGAGGAGGAATGGCTCCGGGTTGCAGGTCTATGGCACAATCGTAAGACTGGTGAGGAGGCAACGTAACGGCATGCACCTTGTCAAAAACGTCTAGGAACTCTCTGTACTCCTCTGGCAATTGAGATACCAAAGAAGTGCACAAGACTTTAACTGGTTTCCGAAGACAAGTGGAAATACATTGCGGAGACAACGACAAAATTTCAGACCTGCGCCAGTCGAGACTGGGATTGTGCTTTTGGAGCCAGGGATAACCCAGAACAACCGGAAAATGCGGAGAGTTTATCACTGGAACTGGAGGGTTTCAAAATGGAGAGCCCCAACAGCCATGGATAACGGAGCAGTTTTGTGAGTAACGAGTGCGGGCTGAAGGGGCCTGTCATCAATGGCCTCAATAGCAAGCGGAACGGACCGAGGCAAAACAAGAATGGAGTGCTTTGATACAAAAGCACTGTCAATGAAATAGCCCGCAGCACCGGAGTCAACAAGAGCCTGGGTGACTCGGGACCAGGAGGCATGGGAGAAGAGGAAGGCATGGGTGGGAACAAACATGTAGGAGACAATGGAACAGGAGACTTCCGCAAGTGCTCCTTGAAAGAGGGCCTCTCACTTAGTCTGATGTCAATTAGGATAAAAAAAGACACCAATGCCTTGAGATCTTCTGTTAAATCTCTGGCAGCAACTTCATCTTTAATCGCATCAGAGAGCCCATGAAAGAAGGTGGCAACAAGGGCTTCATTGTTCCAACCTACCTCTGCGGCAAGCGTACGGAAGTCAATGGCATACTGTGCAACAGATCTTCTACCTTGCTGAATTGACATAAGTCGTTTAGCAGCAAAGGAGGAGTGAGCCGGAACATCAACTACCCTTCAAAAGGAGGCCACAAATTCAGGGTAATTTGAAATCACAGGTTTATTAGTCTCCCACAAGGGATTGGCCAAGGCAAGAGCTGTGTCAGTGAGTAACAAGATGAGAAATCCCACCTTAGCTCTATCAGTGGGAAACGCCTGAGGTAACATCTCAAAGTAAATGTCCACCTGGTTCAAAAACCCTCTGCACTGATTAGGATCGCCTCCATAACGCTGAGGTAGAGGTGCAGAACTGGACATGCTCCTGGTAGGACTAGGTGCAGCAGCGGAAACAGGAGCAGCCATAACTTGCGGGACACTTTGGTCCAAATGTGCAGTGCGAGTCAGCAGGGTTTGCCGGGCTAGTGCAAATTGATCCAAGCAGTGATCCAGTTCATCCATCCTGGAAATTAGCACCATCAGGATTCATGGCCCTTGTGTAATGTCAGGGTGCCAGGAATCAGACTGAGACGAGAAGTGCAAAAATAATCACACCTTTATTAATAGCAAAAAATAATAAAAAGTCCACAAGTCAAATAACAAGCCAGGAATCAAAACCAGAGCTGGTAGTCAGACAAGCCGAGTCAGGAGCCAAAGCGAATAGTCAGATGAGCCGAGTCAGGAGCCAAAGCAAGTAGTCAGATGAGCCAGAATCAGGAACAAGGAGAACAGCAGAGTCAGGAACAAGCCAGGGGTCAGGAAGCAGGAGGGACGTCAGACAGCCAGGTAATACACAGGAGCTCTTACAAACAGGTCTGAGACAATGCAAGGGCAAAGCATACTGAACAGAGGCCCTTTATAAAATAAGTGATGACATCACAATTCTGAGACTGCATCCTGTTTCACACGGATGATGAACACCAGTCTGGCCATAAAAGGAAGTGCAGGAAATGAGCAGCATCACACAGTATGCACCAGAGTCAACAAAACAGGGAAAAAACCCTGACACCCACATAGAATAAACTACATGGACAGTGCAGCAAGTAGACCACAAAGTTAGTAGTACACGTAACTCTGTGTTTTAAGTAATATTTCTTTCTGTGACGTAGGTGATTAAAGAATTTGCCCGCTATTATGCCATTACATGTTGTGCATCCGCTGCATTTGTAGCACCCTGGTTTGGCATTTCCCAGCGAGGTTTTGCTTTCATAGCAATGTACTGGATCAGTCTTTTGTAAGATGTCTTTTAGTGATCGACCTCTTCTGTACCCTATCCTTGGGTTTCCCATAGTCTTAAAGGGTAAAGTATCATCTGAGTTAAGTATCTCCCAGTCCTTATTTAGGATAGAGTTGAATTTGTTCTTATCCACTGTATATGTAATTGATAGGGTCATTATGACTTCTTTTTGCTCTGTCTTAGTTCTGTTGTTCTCTTCTTCAATAGACATCTGATGCTGTTTGAGTAATTTCTCCTTATATCCTCTCTGGACGAACCAATATTCCATCTCTTTCATCTGAATAGCTGACTAGATTTTGATGCAAAGAGAAGCAAGATGGACATATGAGTTATAAACATTAAGTCCAAAAGGGCTTAATACTAAAATAGAATGGCATTGCTTTTTGTAAATATGATTGTCTTACTATAGTACTTGCGACTGTATACATAGTCCACTATTGTTTTTCTGTGCAGGAATGCGCAATATTGAGTATAGTTACGCAATACTTAGTTACGCAATATAAAGTTAAGTTTTCTGCTTTGCTTAATACTGAAGTTATGGATGCACCTAGTTACAGCCATGTAAAGTAGGTAGCACTGTCTAGTCATGTCAGATCTTATGTATATACATTTTGTTTATAGATTGATAATGTTTGTTTTGTTGTGGTATATTGCTAGGCTACCAGCGGTGCCCAATTGTGATGCATGCACCGAGCCTAGACAACCGCTATGCGCGTTAGGCACATACGGGAACTAGAGGTTTTACGATTTCGTAAGTGGTGAGTAAGATATAAGTATCGCATTTTTTATTGTGTTATTGTAATGGTCCGAGGACGTGGGTGAACCCCCAAAACGTCACTATTTGCAATAAAGAGATTTGATTGCTCTTAATACCGGAGAGTGCTGGCTTTCTTTGGGACTTTATATATATATATATATATATATATATATATATATATATATATATATATATATATATATGTGTGTGTGTGTGTGTGTGTGCAAAATAAACATTTTTGTTTCATTCTATAAACTACTGAACTACTGACAACATTTCTGACAAATTCAAAATAAAAATATTGTCATTTAGAGCATTTATTTGCAGAAAATGACAATTGACCAAAGTAACAAAAAAGATGCAGTGTTTTGAGACCTTGAATAATGCAAAGAAAACAAGTCCATATTTGTAAGAGTTCAGAATATTTGGTGAAATAACCCTGATTTTCAATCACAGCTTTCACAGCTTTCATGCGTCTTGTCATGCTCTCTGCCAGTCTTTCACATTGTTGTTCAGTGAGTTTATGCTACTCTTGGCTTTGTATGATGGCTTGTGACCATCCATCTTCCTCTTGATCACATACCAAAGGTTTTCAGTGGAGATTGGTCTGGCCATGACAGTGTCTGGATCTGCTGGTCCTTCATCCACACCTTGATTAACCTGACTGTTTGGTATGGAGCATTGCCTTGCTGTTAAAAACAACCCTCAAAGTTGGGGAGCATTGTCAGAGCAGAAGGATGCAAGTTTTTCTTCCAGGATAATCTTGTATGTGGTTTGATTCATGCATTCTTCACAAATATAAAGGGGCTGCAAAGGGCTTTAACATAGAAATACATACATACACGTGTCTAAATATATATATATATATATATATATGTTTATATGTGTGTACATATGTATTTATATATGTATATATGTATTTACAGACATATATACACATTTAAACACATAAATACATATGTATACATATATAGACATACAGTATATATAAGTGCATTGGAGCCCTTTGCAGTCATGTAACTGAAAACATGAAAAATCATATTTATGTAATATTTATACTTAATAAAGTGTTTAACTGTGTATGTACTGTAAATATTTCACATTCCAATGTTCTTCACATAGGACAACATGCTCGAAGTATTTTTAAATAAATATATATATATACCTTTATATAAATATAAATAATAAATATATTAGAAATGTGCTTTTGTTTTCGGACTCACAAACGAAAAAGAAAAAAAAAAGAAAAATACTGATGAAAATTCAGTCAGTATTGATTTGTTTCCTTTATTTTTTTTAAAAGGGTTAAATATTTAACCCAATTCTCTTCTTGCCAGAGCCCCAGCCGCGCTAACAGGAGGCTTAGCGCGTTCGGCTCCCAGGACCTGCACTGAAGTTAGTGCAAGTCCTGAGAACTAAAGACGTTAATCCAGATGTTAGCCCGGCCAGGGCTCTGGCAAGAAGAGGATGGGGTTAGCACGCTCTATTAAGGTAAGCATTCGTAGCTACAGGTGAACTTTTCACCTGTAGGTTTAAAACATTTATATTAAACGAAAACAAATTTAAATGTTTAACAAAAATTACATTTTCGTTTTGTTTTAAACTAAATGAAAACCGAATACAGCAGCCATCGAATGTTCGAGAAAACAAATTGAAATATGAGTTTCCCTGGGTAATAAGATAATTGCAGATATAATTGGTGGGAAGTTTTAGTATGAGATAAAAATATTACATTTATAGAAAAAAACATTTATTAATTAAAATAGTAAGATACATCATTAGCAATATCTTCTGGAGCTTGATGTGATTAACATGCATGTTCTGTACTGCATGTAGCTGCAGTCTGGTTTAGATAAATACTGATAACAGTAATAGATTGTTACAATATTTAAATAACCTGATCTTGCCTTCCAGACAGATTATTTTGTCTTTAATACACATACAACAATTTAAAAAAAAATCTCTCAAAATACCTGGAGAATTTTTAGTTTAAAGGAACATTAAATCGCTGGGCAGAAATAAAGTAGCAAGATTACTGCTCACATGTTATGGTTTTTCCTACTGTTCCTGCAACTCTCTTCAGAGCTGTTTTTTTACTTTAACCCTTTACAGGTGCTATTTGTCAGAGCTCCAAATTTCATACTCGCCGCCACCATCTTGAAACTTATACATATCAGTAATGCCGCTGTCTTTTTCATAGCTTTATTGTGCACTTTTGCACAAACATTTCAGAGTGGGAGGTTTTCATTTTTGCAGTTTTTCTACACAGTTTAACATATATATATATATATAACATATACAAAAAGGCTTCATTAATAATATAGGGTAGTGCAGCCACTGCAAAAATTTAAAACTGGCACTCTATCATGTACCTAATGTTTCTCAACCGCTGTCCTCAATTACCCCCAACAAGCCAGGTTTTCATTATAGCTCAACTAGAGCACAGGTAAAATAATCAGCTGATCAGTAACCGTGATTACTAACATGCTGTCACCCATCAGCTAATTATTTCACCTGTGCTTAAGTTCAGTTATAATGAAAACCTAATCTGTTAGGGGTACTTGAGAAATGCGGTTAAGAAACACTGATGTACGCTAACCTAAATTGCACATTATTGCTGTCAAAAAGCTGACGTCACTGCTCTGCACTGATTCAATCACAGAGCGCAAGAATACCTAAGCTCCAAGATGGTGGTGCACAGTATAAAGGTGGAGTTTTAGACCAGTAGGGGGTTAAAATAAAAAAATATCTTTGACGAGAGTTACAGGCACAGGAGGAAAGACACTAGCATGGTGTATAGTAACTGTACTATTGTAGTTGTACCCAGAAGATTAATGGCCCTTTAAATATGCCAGGCAATACACTAATTACTTGCAGTTTATTTAAAATCAACAACTATTGTTGGTAGAGTCCTTTTTTGTCTTTACTATATAGTGAGAATTTATTCTTAACATTGGGCTGCACATGAGTTAATGCTCTAGAGCAGAAGAGCAATTTTATGACCTCCAGGCAATTAGCTTTCCATCTATTATCATGACAAAACAATATGTTGCTAGAAAAAGAAAGCAGTTTACAAATCATCAGCCAGAAGCTTGTGAGATTAATGAGTGCATGCTAGGACTTGGAATGTGTGCTATTTGTATGTACAGCTCTGGATCCAATATTATATTATAAGTCTCTGTAGAATATACTGATGTTTTCCATATAATAATACCAGATGCTTTTGTTAATGCTGACTGTGTAAAGTAGATTAGCTGTGAAGTCCTTAGCAAACAGAAAAGATGGGCCTTGTTACTCTAATTGTAGACTTATTGCTCCCCTCCCCGACAACTATTGGCTATTTTAAGCATGAAGTCAATAAATTGAAGCAAAGCTATAAAACCATGCACTGCTGGGTGCATTATGTGACACAGGTTCCTCCACTTATAAAACACAAATCAGGAAGCCATTACCTTTTTACAATAAAGACACCAAACCATTAGGAGAGAAACAATGAACACTATAAAGTTACTTTCTTCTTTTTTAACAGCTGTAAGTAGTTAAATACAAATAGAAAAAAAAATACACATTCATTTTTGTCCTAATTAAAACATTACCTGCTCCTTTTTGCCACTAAATTGTAGTATTGAAATTGCTTTAAATTAGAATGATTTATCTTATGCTTCCTGAAAATTGTCACAACCATAAATAAATTGTTGGTGTAATATATATTTAATATTGGTTTAAAGTGCTGAATGTTGTCATCAATAGCTTGAGCAAAAAGAAATCTACAGCAACCAAAATTTTATATTGCCTTTGCCTCAATTTAATGTCTCACAAATGAACAGCTTTTAACACCTTCCTGCCAGTACTACATACAGGTTTTGTCAAGAACACGTACAATAAAGGGGGGGGGGGGGGAGGAGCTTTAATAAAAAAATATGCAATAAAAATCCCAATAAGAGATTTTTGAGTAATATTATTATTATTTTTTTCTAAATTATTAGAATTTTTATTACGCTATTTTTGTTTACAGAACTGCACACTCTTTAATGTAGGACATTATTTTTATATATATATATATATATATATATATATATATATATATATATATATATATATATATATACATATACACTGTATATATATACATATTTCCTATAGTTGGTGATTGTTCTATATTTATATTTGCCTAGAAGGCAGTTTTTATATTTGTACTTTTTGAATCACCAGCTCCTACTGAGCATGTGCAAGAATCACATGATACAGGAGGAGTGGGAAATAGACATAACTGAAATCTGTCAATTAAAAAATCTACTACTCATTTGAAGTGCAGACTAAGGGGCCGATTTATTAATGTAGCGGATCATGTCCGCCCCACATCGATAAATGCAGACAGCATTCGCATTTATCATTGCACAAACATTTCTAGTGAAATGCTTGTGCAATGCCGCCCCCTGCACATTTGTGATCTATCGGCCTCTAGCAGGGGTGTCAATACCTCAGAGGTGGTGGGCGAGTTAAGGAGCAGCGGTCTTATGACCCCTGCTTCTTAACTTATGCTTCCGGCGACCCTATAGGCTCGCACGGAAAGATCAGCACATGCTGCTTCTTAAATCGTCCCCTACGTGCTATGGCATTGTCCTTTATCGTGCATTTGTTAATTATGCGAGTCTACTGTATTTACTGGTCCTTTAGTAATAGTATCAACTGAAGTATTTTTAATTTTTTACATTAAGCCTGTATCTACCTTGCCTAATGATAATGGTTTTAGAAACACCACAAATAAAACGTATACAATTTACATTTTTACCAGACATTTCACATATAAAAAACAAACAAACACGGATGGGAGGGTAGCCATTGTCCTTTGAGCTATTTATGTGAAGAAGTCACATTGGCTTTATTGAATACAATATATCTCACACTTACATTACCACTCACATGTTCAATGATAAACTTTCCTAGTGTGCCATTACTCAGAGACATATATTACCTCAGTCTGTTGCACAATCAATCACATCATTAGAATGAATGAGCATTCAGAGGTTTTAGATACCTCTGAATATGGAAGAACGCTTGTGCCATTCTGCTATTTTCAGAGCCAATTTATTCTTATGAAACTGCAGCACACTCGGATCTGGATTTGCTCAGTAATTTAATTTAACTCTAAAAATATTTGTTTTTCTTAATTTCACTAGTTTCTTTTAAGTAATGAGTGCCGCTATGTTTATACTTAAGATTTCCCTTTATCTCACTCTCTTGTTGAGATCAGTTAGGGACAGATAAACTGTCCAAAAACAAGGATGTGCAGAACACAAAATTACCTACCTCAGTTTCCACACAGCCTTGTTTATACAAATTCTATTTTATTGCATATTTTACATATTTTCCTAATTGTTCTCAGAAGACAGAAATAAATAGATATTTTAAACATGGTGGCGCTCATTACTTTACAGCAACTAGAGTACTTAAAGGGACACTGAACCCAAATTTGTTCATTTGTAATTCAGAAAGAGCATGCAATTTTAAGTAACTTTCTAATTTACTCCTATTATCAATTTTTCTTCGTTCTCTTGCTATCATTATTTGAAAAAGAAGGCATCTAAGCTTTTTTTTTTGGTTTCAGTACTCTGGACAGCACTTTTTTATTGGTGGATGTATTTATCCACCAATCAGCAAGGACAGCCCAGGTTGTTCACCAAAAATGGGCCGGCATCTAAACTTACATTCTTGCATTTCAAATAAAGATACAAAGATAATGAAGAAAATTTGATAATAGGAATAAATTCAAAATTTGCTTAAAATTTCATGCTCTATCTGAATCACGAAATTTGGGTACAGTGTCCCTTTAATAGAAGCTAAACTTTTACAATTATATCTTCAATATTTAAACAACTAATATAATTGTAAAGAATACATCTACACATTATTCTAAGGCTAAACTTTGCTTTGAATACATCATTATGTCTAGCAAGTATTTACTGTTTACTCCTTTAAATGGTTTACATATGTAGCTTGTATTTATTTTTTATTTTTACACTAGTCTCAAAATGCCCTGTACCAGCTTCTATATATAGTAAGCAGAAATCTTTAATGTGCTGATAATGTCAAACAAGACTAAAACAACTCTCCATTTGTAATTTTTCTTGTACTTTCCATTCTATGCTGTATTTTAAAGATGTTTCTAGAGTTGTACTGTACTGGCTTCCCTGGGTTTAAAAGTGATTTTGGAAGTAAAAAGCAGAGGCATTGACAACAGCGATTGAACTATGGGGGTGCTGGCGGGTGCTAGGCACCGCTAAATACATGTGTTGCACCCCAATGGAGCTATGTCTTGACTTTTTCAGCACATTTGTTAGCACCCCCAGTTAGCCCCCAAATATTAAAGGAACAGTCTACTTGAAAATTGTGTATGGTTTAAAAACAGCTAGATTACGAGTTTTACGTTATGGGTGAACGCTGCTTTTTCACTAATGCTGCTATTACGAGTCTTGCAGGTATAGGTGTACCGCACACTTTTTTGGCCGTCGCGCAACATAACTACAGCAGCTTTCCAAAAGTCCTTTTTCAATGGGGCTTCCATAGTGCCGGTATTACGAGTTTGCCAAAAAGTGAGCGGTACAGCCCATAACTACAAGATCCATACCTAGAGGCGTAACTAGAAACCACAGGGCCCAGGTGCAAGAATCTAAGAAGGGCCCCCCACCCCACCCCCCCCAAAAAAAAAGAAGTGAATTTGATACATATCTTTTTTTTTTTTTTTTTACATTTAACACAGAAAAAAAATGTGAATCAGATTATATGTCTGCAAAAGGAGGTAGCTTGTGCCCACAGTCCGTGAGATGGTCTGATCCCCTATTACTGTGTATAGTGACACTGTTTAATCCACCAGTACTGTATATTGTGAAAATAGAAGAAGAGACAGATGCGCCACATGGCCCAATATTGTTTGTTCCAAAAGATGTATATAATAGTGGTGTGTTAAATTACACTCACATGTATTGGAGCACTCCAAATAGTGCAGTAGGAGCAGTCTGGGATCTATAACAGTCACCCAGCAGACCGACCTCTTGTAGGGGATAGATGATCTGTGATGTGAAATACAAAAAGAGACAAAGGTGCCTATATGGCCTAGTACAGTTTAAACCATGGAGCATGTAATATGAGTGGTATGATATATATTCACATTTGTTGTAGCATCTCCAATGATGCCAATAAAGCAGGAAGGGATCAATACAGTCACCCAACAGACTTATACAAGGCAAACAGCATATACAAAAAATCCAGGGGATCCAATGGGCCAAAAATATTGGGCCAAAAAACAGTGCAGCAAGTGTTTTTATAAAAAGTAATCAACTTTACTTTATTAAAATAAATTAAAAACAAGCGACGCGTTTCTCAGCAACAAGCTGTTTCATCATGCTTATAAAAATGACAAAAAACACTTGCTAGATATACACCAAACAATTGAGTCAAACTAATTAGCCACACTTGTTGGGGGAGTGGCTCATAGGTAGCTAGCTCATGTGAGAACCAATCATAATTCATGTAGCAAAAATGTAACAAGCCTATCTAAACATAGTAGACATAGTAACACATTGATATACATTCATCATAAAACATAATATCATTTCATAGGATCCTACATGGTTAAAATCATTCTCATATATTGAACAATATCAAGTGATTTCATAAAATTTGTTGGCAAACTTCTACCTTTGTAGATTTAATTTCTTATTTATTTCATATTTCACTTCTAAGTGCGATCTCTTGTATATATCCCCATTGAGAACAGATTGTCTAATTCAGTGTCAAATAACTAAAAGCACACTCTCAAAACAAATAAACTCCTATAAAACTTACAGAAATTGATTCATGCTGCACTTGATACGTTAATGCTAATGATGGCGTCTACTGATCTAAATGCTGGCGTCCGATATTTCCTATTGCGCATGTCTCAGTCAGTCTGTAGCTCAATTACGTATATCGCTGTCATTGGATTGTGATCCGTTACAGTCACAGAGTATCGTCATAGGGGGTGTGTCAATGTGCTGCAGCCGTAGCAGCTATAGTAAAACTGTCAATTGCATAGAAATTATATAAGGTTATTTTAATGTCTCATAGGCTGTTGTGATTTCCAACTACGCTTCATTATATCAGACCCAATAGATTATTGAGATAACAGCATTGATCATAGAAATCATGATGGTATGATAGATGGTGTATCAGAACACTATTACTATGGCAACCATTAGCGTCATTATATTTGCCTAATGGTGTATAGAGTGTGATTGCCTAGAGATGGAATATATATGTGTGCTTATGGTTTGCAAGTGCAATAATAAAGTCTAAACAAATAGCGATATTCTATTGATTTAGCAATCCATATTGCCAAATAAGAAAAATGAAAACATTTTATAATAATAAGTGAAGTATATTACAAGAGAACCTACTGTGCATATACCAATGGTGCTAATGGGATGATGTGCATAAATTTGATAATTTGAACCTTGCATGTGTGGTAATAATGGTCCCTCTAATAATAAACTAAAAACAAAATATAAATGTTAAGTAAATATAATAATAAAGAGATAAATAAGTGACAATGTGAAAGTATCAGCAGTAAAACTGATCCCTATTTCCTAAAGACAAAAAACTACCTGTACCCTAACGGCTATAGGTAATAACTATAATCATAGATTTATGATAGAATCAAATAATGGTGAAGTGATATGTCAGTGAATATATAGTGCAAATAATATTAGTAAGTCCTAATATCAGTGTATATTTGATCTATATATAATTGTTCCCTCTGTTATGTATCATATATATTATCTGAGATATATGTTGTCAGTAAAGAATATATATGTGTCCTAAAGGGATGGAGTGAAGAATTCCCTCATATGATAGGTCATTTAGTCAGTTCTATTTCCTAATTTTCCACTTGGGAATAAACATTGATAAGACCCACATATAATATAAAGATATACGTAATATCTATATGGGCAACAAAATAAAATAGTGAGAGTGTAACCTAACTACAGTAATAAACTTCCAGACACTAGTGAAGCATCATGTCACACTCACATGATATCAGTGCAGGCAGTGGCAGGTCAATGTTTTTTATTGTAAAAAAAACCCCTCTGCACCCCCTGTAGTTCCACCCCTGTCTATACTGTAAACTGAAAGTCAGTAGTTATGGCTTTTATGTTACAAAGCCGTAACATTAAACTCATAAATAAAGTTCTAAAAAGTACACTAACACCCATAAACTACCTATTAACCCCTAAACCGAGGCCCTCCAACATCGCAAACACTAAAATAAAATTATTAACCCCTAATCTGCCGCTCCCGACATCGCCGCCACTAGAATAAACATATTATCCCCTAAACCGCCGTACTCCTGCATCGCAAACACTAATTAAATATTATTAACCCCTAATCTGATATCCCTAATATCACCACAACCTACATTACTGTTATTAACCCCTAATCTGCTGCCCCCAAAATCGCTGCCACTATACTAAAGTTATTAACCCCTAAACCTAACCCTAAGTCTAACCCTAATACCCACTAACTTTAATATAATTAAAAAAATCTAAATAAAAATTACAATTAATACCTAAATTATTCCTATTTAAATCTAAATACTTTCCTATAAAATAAACCCTAAGCTAGCTACAATAATAACTAATAGTTACATTGTATCTATCTTAGGTTTTATTTTTATTTCACAGGTAAGTTTGTATTTATTTTAACTAGGTAGACTAGTTACTAAATAGTTATTAACTATTTACTAGCTACCTAGCTAAAATAAATACAAATTTACCTGTAAAATAAAACCTAACCTGAGTTACACTAACATCTAACCTACACTACAATTAAATTAATTACATTAATTAAATACAATTAACTAAATTACAAAAACAAACAAACAAACACTAAATTACACAAAATTAAAAAGAAATGATCAAATATTTAAACTAATTACACCTAATCAAATAGCCCTATCAAAATAAAAAAGCCGCCCAAAAAAAAACAAAAAAAAACCCTAGCCTAAACTAAACTGCCAATTTCCCTTAAAGGGGCCTTTTGCAGGGCATTGCCCCAAAGAAATCAGCTCTTTTACCTGTAAAAAAAAAATACAAACAACCCCCCAACAGTAAAACTCACCACCCACACAACCAAACCCCCCAAATAAAATCCTATCTAAAAAAACTAAGCTCCCCATTGCCCTGAAAAGGGCATTTGGATGGGCATTGCCCTTAAAAGGGCATTTAGCTCTTTTTCAGCCCAAACCCTAAGCTAAAAATATAACCCACCCAATAAACCATTAAAAAAACCTAACACTAACCCCTGAAGATCCACTTACAATTTTTGAAGACCGGACATCCATCCTCAACAAAGTCGGGACAAGTCTTCATCCAAGCGGCAAGAAGTCCTCAACGAAGCCGGGAGAAGTCTTCATCCAATCGGCAAGAAGTGGTCCTCCAGGCGGGCAGAAGACTTCATCCAGACGGCATCTTCTATCTTCATCCTTCCAATGCGGAGCAGCTCCATCTTCAAGACATCCGGCGCGGAGCATCCTCTTCTGATGACGGCTACTGAAGAATGAATGTTCCTTTAAGGGACGTCATCCAAGATGGCGTCCCTTGAATTCCGATTGGCTGATAGAATTCTATCAGCCAATCGGAATTAAAGGTGAAAAAATCCTATTGGCTGGGCAATGCCCATCCAAATGCCCTTTTCAGGGCAATGGGGAGCTTAGGTTTTTTAGATAGGATTTAAATTGGGGGATTTGGTTGTGTGGGTGGTGGGTTGTACTGTTGGGGGGTTGTTTGTATTTTTTTTTTACAGGTAAAAGAGCTGATTTCTTTGGGGCAATGCCCCGCAAAAGGCCCTTTTAAGGGCCATTGGCAGTTTAGTTTAGGCTAGGTTTTTTTTATTTGGGGTGGGGGCTTTTTTATTTTGATAGGGCTATTAGATTAGGTGCAATTAGTTTAAATATTTAATAATTTCTTTTTTATTTTGTGTAATTTAGTGTTTTGTTTTTTTTGTAATTTAGTTGATTGTATTTATTAATGTAATTTATTTAATTGTAGTGTAAGGTTAGGTGTTAGTGTAACTCAGGTTAGGTTTTATTTTACAGGTACATTTGTATCTATTTTAGCTAGGTAGTTAGTAAATAGTTAATAACTATTTAGTAACTAGTCTACCTAGTTAAAATAAATACAAACTTTTTTTAATTATGTTCAAGTTAGTGGGTGTTATGGTTAGGGTTAGACTTAGGGTTAACGTTGGGGACGGAAGATTAGGGGTTAATAAGTGTAGGTAGGTAGCGACGACATTGGGGGTGGCAGATTAAGGGTTAATAAGTGTACTGTAGGTGTCGGCGATGTCGGGGGCGGCAGATTAGGGGTGTTTAGACTCGGGGTCTATGTTAGGGTGTTAGGTGTAAACATAAATTTTGTTTCCCCATAGGAATCAACAAGGCTGCGTTACGGAGCTTTACGCCCCTTTATTGCAGGTGTTAGGCTTTTTTTAGCCAGCTCTCCCCATTGATGTCTATGGGGAAATTATGCACGAGCACGTAAAACCAGCTCAAAGCAGCGCTGGTATTTGGGTGCGGTATGGAGCTCAATGGAGCTCAACCCTGCAATAGATAATCCCCTTATTACCAATTCCCCAATTTTGCATAACCAACATGGTTATATTAATACACTTTTTACCTTGTTTCTAAGCCTCTGCAGACTGCCCCATACCTTGGTTCTTTAGAGAGACTTGCATTTTGACCAATCAGTGCTGAATTCATAAATAACTCCACGGGAGTGAGCACAACGTTAGCTATATGGCACATGTGAACTAGCATTGTCTAACTGTGAAAAACTGTCAAAAAGCACTGAGATAAGAGGCTTATATTTGTGATGAATAATTTCTAAACGTATGACATTTATATACTAACAACATCCTTTATGGTGGGAAAATTCTTATACTGTACTCATTAGGAAGACATAATTAAAAAATAAGTATTTGTATATTAATTTGCTATGGAAATGTATTTTTTTTTTACTAAAAAGCTTTATGTAGCCTAATATTATGGAATTGGGGGTTAAATGTCTCTTTAAGTCTAGCACTTGTGAATATAAAGCATGAGACACATGATGTTATCCTCTCACAGCTGGTTTTACACCATCATTCAAAAATCCCCACGCTGCTTTTAAGCAAGAATGAATCACTGACTTGAATACTAATGAGTTAAATCAACTGTCAAATTACACACATACTGCATGAGTCTATCTCAAGCTCTTGTAAGAGATCTTCTCACAAAAATCTCTTTAAAACACCCTTAAAATATTAAGCTATATTGAGACTCATGTTAATAAAAAAAATGATTCTGACTCTGCAATGTCACTCAGCATCTTAGCATTCTAATTGGCCAGTGCATCTATAACCTGCTGGGAAGCAAAGATGCCTCTCTTTGGGCTGTGTCTCCAAGCTTTTAGGATACCAATTCAGATGTCAATGAAGCATAACAGAAGGCCTTTTTTTTACAATTTCATTATTCATTAGGGTTTCTGCACTAAGATGATTGCAATGTAAGGGCATTTGTTTCCAAGGGTGACAAATATAATTGCAATAAATGTCTCTGCTATTATGTTCTATGATTCTTCACTGTCTGTTTTTTCTTTCTTTCTGACATTTAGATTTGTTTTATTGCTGGTAAAAATGTTGAAAGTCAATGGAGTACCTTCCATTCTATTAGAATAGCTGTACCAAGTGCCCTGTGTTTAATTTAATTTATTTATTTGTTGGGTTTTTATTGCAATCATTTTCAGACTATCCCAAACCATTTGAAAACCATTGGAAACCCCAGCTATTGTGTGATTTGTCAGTAGTTTGTTAATTTCACTAATACTAAGCAGTAGAGATGTGCATTCTTTTTCAGACAAATGCACATTCGTCACAAAAATGGGATTTTTGTTTTCGCAAACAAAAACGAATATCCAAATGAATGCACCAATGAAAAATACTACCTGCATGGAGTTTGTTTGAGTTCTTTTTTATGTCGTTTTCATGTACTTATTACCAATAAACTGAAGAAAATACTCCTTTACCTCAGCTCTGCTTTTCATAATTTTTGTACTAACCGAGAGTGTTAAGCCAGGTGTTATCACGACCGGTGCTCTGGCAAGAAGAGGATCGTGCTCCCAAACTTGTTTGGCCTGTCTACTAAGCAGTAAGATAATTTGTCAGCAGTATTTGAATCAACCAAAAAACATTACAAATAATTGAACAGCCTTAATTTGTTAAAAATAATACATTCACTTTTTATATGCTTTTCTATTGTATTAATATGTTAGAGCTTTAGGGCCAGATTACAAGTGGAGCACTAAATATTGCTTTCATGAAAGCAATATTTTCACTCCACTGTGTAATACCAGTGCACGCTAATGTGCATTGGTATTACAAGTTGACAGCAATGTGAACGCAAGCTCACGTTCGCATTGCTGGGAAACATTGCGCTCACGAGAGCACGATTCCGTAGGCTCCAATGGAAGCCTCGTTCTGTTGCAGACAGAGATGGCATCAGAACCCAAGCACAGCAAATGGGGTAAGTAGCGCAAAGATGGCAGCAAAGTGTAAATATATAATTATATGCTTAGATACATATAAATTTATGTGTTAATATGTGTAAATTTGCCTGTTTGCGGGTGCGCAATAATTTAGCGCCCCACTTGTAGTCTAGCCCTTAATATTTGACAAATGGTTGACCTTTATTATCTGATTTCAGATTTGTGGTATTAATATAGGCTATTATTTTAGCTATGCAAGAATGTAATATTTGCATTTTTTTTAAAGCTAAGAGTTTGTTCTTATTTCCTTTATTGTAAAATTGTTAACATTCTGTCCTTTTTAAAGTTGTTTTCATTGTATTGACTGTAATATTTTGGTATATTTATGTTTTCCAATTTTCACAGTATGACATGAAGATCTCCTCGGGGTTTACCTTGTTTATTCCTGTTTCGTTGTGCTAGTTTCATGTATATGCATTTTTTATGCTTATTTTAGCAATCCATCAATTCCATAATATCTTCTCTTAAATCAACAACGTGCACAACCAACGGTTCTTTTCAAATTTGTTAGAATAGACATGCACATTTTTTTTACATGGCTTTTATGAGGGTTTTCAACATTTAATCCATTCCATTTTTTTTTTTAAAACACATCACATTTTAGCTTTTCTAGTTTGTTCGTGGTACCCTCTATGCCATTCATGGGGACAATCCAAAAGTAATATTTCAATCCATCGGAAAACAAATTCCAGCAACTTTTCATAGTCTTTATTAAAAACTTTTTCATGCTCAGTTCATATTTAAAAGAGCAAGGTAAGTTACTGGTTTTGCAAAAAAGTAAAAAAACCCATAGATCAAACCACACTTTAAAACTTGTATAAAACGTTACTACAAACATTAGAATGTTTTGATTGCACTGATGTATTTGGATATTTTTATTATTACTATAATTTATTTATACTATAACGCACCAACATATTACGCAGCACTGTAACATTAAATATACAGTTATGGAGTACAATAAACAGAAGCCATATACATGAATTACTTGTATACAGTTATGGTATACGTATACAGTTATTTCAAAATGGGTAATCAATAAATGACACAAAATTATATGAAATTGCACTCATTTCATGAATTGATATTAAGGCGCCGATTTATCAAGCTCCGTATGGAGCTTGATGCCCCTGTTTCCGTGCGAGCCTTCAGATTCGAAGGAAACACAAGTTATGAAGCAGCGGTCTAAAGATCGCTGCTCCATAACTTGTCTGCCTGCTCTGAGGCTGCGGACAGAAATCAACCCGATCGAATACGATTGGGTTGATTGACACCCCCTGCTAGCGGCTGATTGGCCGCAAATCTGCAGGGGGCGGCATTGCACAAGCAGTTCTCAAGAACTGCTGGAGCAATGATAAATGCCAATAGCGTATGCTGTCGGCATTTATCGACGTGCAGTGGACATGATACGCTACATCGTATCATGTCTGCTCGCACTATGATAAATTTACCCCTATGGGTTAAGTGAAAAGGCTGCATTCAGACACATTAGACAGTCATTATCAATAATGAATTGATTAGCTGTCATGTTTTATTTTTGCTTTGGATAAGTATATTTTGCTTCAGTGGGAATCTTGTGAAAATCCCTGCAAAGCTTTAATTGGAAAGCATATGAAACACCTGTTTCTTAAATGAATTTTTTTTTCTGCATGGGTAAACATATTCCCTGTTGTATAACATACATAATTGTGTGTGTGAGTGTGTGTGTGTGGGGTGTTCTCAAATTCTTCAAATTAATTAGAATGACTTAGAATAGAAGCAAAATAAATAAATAAATCCCTTCTTACAGAATTTCTGATTATTGTACAGGGGCACTGATATCCTATACTATGCTATATGAATTAAAAAGCCTCCAAGATTTTGGTTATTTGCAGTTTGAGGTATCAATACAGGAAAACTTCACAATTTTCAGATGGACAAGTTCTCAAGCAGGGAACCTGTCCACTCCAATTGCCACTTACGAAGATTGGAGAAATGTTATATTGCACAAGAGCTCTCTTGTGCAAACCTGTCCCCTCTGGCAAAACTAGTTGCGTGCGGACAGGACCTGTCAATAACATTGAAACAACCAAGTTTCGGTTGATTTATAAGGAACTGCTTCTTGAATTTGTGGATACTTATGCAAGTGCAGCTTGTTACATTTTCCCTTTCATGTTTGTACGAGCTGGTGCATGGTCAGAAATCATAAGTTTAATACACCTTAGATTAGGAGCCTAAGAGAAGTATTTTGTAATCCTGTTGGATAGTAGAGTATCCAACGTTTTTACAACATAATAAGACCTTATCAACAGGACTCTTTAAAGGGATATGAAGCCCAAACATTTTCTTTTGTGATTCAGACAGAGTATAAAAATTTTTAAAAAAAAGTTTCCAATGTACTTCTATTAACAAATTTGCTTAATTCCCTTGATATTCTGTGTTAAAGAGATACCTAGGTAGGCATCTGAAGCACTACATGACAGGGAATAGTGCTGTCATCTATTACTATTGCAAATGGATAACATTCTAGCAAAAGTGCTTCTAAATATTGCTAAGCATATCTCCATGCTTTTCAACAAAAGATAACAAGAGAATGAAGAAACATTAATAATAGAAATAAAAGAAATATTTTGCGTTTCATATCCCTTTAATAACTAGAGTAAAAGGTTATAAAAATGCATACATAGTATATAGTATACATCAGCAGTTTTCCACTATATTAAAAAAAAAAAAATCTCCCCACAAAAAATATTTTTAAATCTATATTTGTATCTGTTTTGCAGCCCAGGAACATAACCTTTAAAAAGTCTTCCGAGTATGATTTTAATATATCTCTCTTGGAGAACAGGAAAAACACAATTTTCATAGTTGATTGGCTAGGGAAGGTAGTTAAAATAAATAATGAAAGTTTTGCAACGTTGTTTTTTTTGTTTGTTTGTTTGTTTTTTAGTATGGGAACTCAATTTTGAGCTTAATGTCCCTTTATAGTCCTTAAAAAACAATATATTATATTTTGTAATTTTTTTACACAGTATAAATGTCTTGGATATTTATCAGGTTACAGACAATATTGTTTAATCCACAGATGTTTACAATGAAGTGTCCTTAAGAGTCTAATTCTATAAAAAGAATGGTCGTTTGTTAATCTATTTGGCTTCATTCTTCTTTGCTTGGCCAGAAGCTACTATCTGGACAGGAGAATGCTTATTTTTTTATTTCAAAATATCTGTTTCTCTAATGCAATTGCCAGGCCACTAAATCAGAACTTCATTCTTTCCAGGGCTGAAGCAAAAAAATTATAACTTGTGCAAAATGTATTTTCTGGTTTATAAAATCCCAAATCTGTGATATGTGTTGAGGCAAAGCTAGATAAACTGAAAATACGTAAGGTATTGTCAGAGTTGGCACATCAATAAATAGGATACATTAGTGCATCACGTTACTAGGCAAATATTAACTCTAGTACAGTTACAGTAAAAGAACATTTGTCTCAAAGTATTTATTACATGCAAGTTTGTTTACAGATAAGTATATTTGTTTTATTTTACTACTAGTATTTCTAACTCCTACTTTAGAGCTATAGTTGATATAACATTATCCTCCTCCATTACGTAGAATACTATGAAGATGTCCTTAAAGGGACACTTATTACAAAAACCTAATGATGTATTCAAAGCAAAGATTAACTTAACTAAGAATAATATGCAGATGCGTTTTTTTTAATTGTGTTTCTGATGCATTTTACATTTATTTATTTATTTATTGTTGTGTGTTATGATTAGGTTATGGGTGCCCAAAATGTTTTTTTTATTTTTTGTATGGCGGACTAGTCAGTGATAATGTGAGTGACCTGGGACATTATATTCAGACTAATTATTTATAATGACATAGGGAATTAGATACTATTAATAAATAAATATATGCATAAGTGAATTGAATTCATGTAATTTAACTATAAACTACTACAATTTACAAACATTGGTACGAATACACATTCTTAATTAGCACGAGGAACTGCTTTAATGCTAACAAATGACTGATATCTGTTTTCTGCTCAGTGGTACTGAGTGCCACACAACAACCTATGGATGGCCATATTTAGCCTTCAGGCTGTAGTCTGGGTAGCTCTGTTCTGTGTCATTTATACAGATTTAAAAAAGAACTGGGCTCAATACCAATACAATCCTTGAGATTTCCACTTAGCACTTTAGTTTTAGAGAATGATTCATTGGATATAGCTTGTTGCTCTCTATCCATCAACAAGTTTGTATTTCTCATTATTGTGTACAATAATCATGGCAATGACTTTCAAAATCTATAGGAGCACATCAGAAGAGGAATGGCACAATTTGACCCAGGGTGAAGAACAACCTAGTGGTCTGGGAACAGCAACTCTGCCCCTTTTAAAATGCTGTATTTTAAATTTAAAAAAGGGCTAGTTAGACAGATACCATTATACAGTTTACATTAAAATACAATTTAGACAGCCTTCCTTTGATTTGTTATCTATGCACTGCTAATGAGCAAACTGAACTGAATTATAGGGATGGGAATCTAGACATTATACTAAGCATGCTGCACTGTATAACAGTGATGAGTATCTATACATGACAAGAACTATACAAGAATCTTTATACTGACAATTAGCATGCTGCTTTGTATTGTATAAAGGTGGTATCAATATGCTGATTATAAACATGTTGTGCTATCTAATTACAAATAGGCAACACTGTGTAATGGCGAGGAGGCATCACAATCTGTTTTTATGAAAACGTTTTATTAAATTTTAACATAATTTCTAATAGTTATCAGTTATAGCACACAAAGTATTTTTTTTCTCTAAATGTATGCACATTCTAATATGCACAACAAATGAACTTATTTAATACATTATTGGCTAACTAATAATTATCATTCATAACCATCTCTTCATTAGCTCAAGTTAAATTTGATTGTTTTTTTAGTGCTCTTGACTCAGCTCCTATAGCCGCTGTGAAAAGTAGCCGTTTGCGGGGAAGAATTAAATTGAGCTGTTTAATTTCAATAATAGGTCGGTCGGCTGTTTGTAGAAGCTAAGATAAAATGAAAGTCCCTTTATCTGACTTGTTTTATTTAACAGCGGGAGAGATGTAGTATCGCTGTTCAGGTTCCAGGAGCGATTATTTCAACTGTCCAGGTAGCAACCCCCAGGATTTGGGGGTAGGGCGAGAACAATCACCACCAACAGATCTGGGACTGGAGTGGAGAGATCAGCTGCACATACTTTGCTCCTCCTCCACCGGGAACCTTGATTGTTTTTTATGTTACTTTCAAATGTTGAATTAGTATAATATGAATTACTACATCTAAATTTAAGTATATAATTACTCAAGCTGAAGCCACCTAAATAAAAATGTATGCTTACCTAATAAATTAATTTCTTTCAGAATGATGATGGTCCACAGTCCTCCATAACATATGGGATATATTTCTCACCACTAGGAAGAGGTTAAGAACCCACACAAGAGCTTAAAATTCCTCCCAGTAGAGATTAGGAAACATTAGATAGGAAAGACAAAGCAGGGTCTGTAGAGGTGTCATTAGAACTTTCGCCCAAAATTTTAATGGGATGGGCCGTGGATTATCAACATTCTGAAAGAAAATAATTTATCAGGTAAGCATATATTTTGTTTACTTTTGTATAATGATGATGGTCCACAGTCCTACAACACATATTGGATTAATACCCAAGCCGATGGTCTATTTTACGGAAAGGGTGTGACAATTTGTTTGCTTGTTCTTATTTAGCAAACACTGCGGCCTTAAGGACTTTCCTGTCAAAAGCTGCTTGTGAAAAAGCAAAACCTCAAAGCGAAAAACTCTGAAACAAATTACACAGAGAAGACACGTTGCAGCTTTGCAAATCTACTCCAAAGATGCATATATAAATATATTTTTTAAGCCCACAATGTTGCAATTGCTCTTGTAGAAAGAGCTATAATACTTTTAGAAGACAACCTTTCCACTCCATCCAAGAAAGTCTTGAATCCCTTTTTATGAGTCAAGAGGCCAACACTACCTTAGTAGTTTTCTGACCCTTACTAGACTTAGTAGTGAAAAAAAACCTAGAAGTTAGTCTGAAATTTTTTAGTTGCTTGGAGACAGAACTTCAAAGCCTTTACTACATTTAGAGTATGTAATATCTGCTCCTTATAATTTGCAGGATCTGAACACAATGAAGGAACAATCATCTCTTGATTGGTATTTTACTTAGGAAAATAAATAAATATTTAGTACAAAGTATAGCCTTCACCTTCTGAATAGTGATAAATGTAGAATCACAAGACAAGGTTGACAATTCAAAAACTCAATTTTGCTGAAGAGATTGCTAATAGTTAGAGTACTTTCCAAAATAATCAATGGAATGCAATGATTCAGTAGAAGAACCTTGTAATACAGAGAAAAGTAAGTTCAGATTCAAGGGTGGAGAAATAGGATCCATCAGTGGCCAAATTCTAACTACAAAAGTCTGAACCTCAGGAAGTTCAACCAACTTCCTATGAAAAAAGAGATAAAGCAGAAATGCTACCATTTAGAAATTAGCGGACAAACCCTTATCAAGGCCATCTTTAGAAAACGGAAAGATTCTAGGAATCTAAAAGGAATACCAAGAACATTATCTGGAAGAACATTACTCAGAATATGTCTTCCAATCTCTAGCCTCACCAGTCCTTATGTTATTAAATATTTTTTAATAACATAAGGACTGGTGAGGCTAGAGAGGCTGAAGACGCTCGAGGGAGCCTAACAAAAAAACATACCGCACTTGCGCTGCAGTTAGCACAATACTCGTAATCTAGGCGATAATTTGTAAAAAAAAATAATATATGTGTACTATACTTTTTAATCTTGTCCATTAAACCCAATCCACACTTTGTAAAAAGAGTCCAGAGTAAACAGAGTAAATTCAGTAATTACAGTTACTTAAGAGAGTACAATACCTGTCCCTTGAAAGCTTACAGATAGCCTCCTTGTCAGTCAGACCTGCAACACAGAGAGTAATTGCTGTTCTGCCACTCTACAAGTCTTCCTGCACTGTGGGATGTTCCAACTGCAAGGATTACATGGCACAAGCTAGTTTCCATCCAGATAAATGACCTACTGATTGTCAGAGTAAGACACAGTCCTAGGCTCAAGACACCTTTCCCTGCAATGCTGGGAAGAGAAAGTTCACGGACAGAAACCTTGTCTTTTTTTTTTAATTATTATTATTATTATTATTATTATTATTATTATTATTATCAGGTATTTGTAGAGCGCCAACAGGTTCTGCCGCACTATGAACATGGGTGGTATATAAAAAACGATTACAGGGATCAAATGGGGAGAGAGGGTCCTGCCGAGAGTTGCAATGTTGTAGTCGGCTCTTTTCAGGGTGAACTACAAACAGCTGGGCTCATAGGCTTACATGCTATGGGGTTTTAGGGGATAGCAGTGGAGATAGGAAGGTTAGTGTAGGTTGTAAGCGTCCCTGAATAATAAAGTCTTCAGGGAGCACTTAAAGCGTTTAAAACTAGGGGAGATTCTTGTGGAGCGAGGCAGAGAGTTCCATAAGATGGGAGCCACAAGAGAGGAGGAGAGTAGGAGAGTAGGAGATCATGAGCGGAGTGAAGGGGACGGGAGGGCTTTTGTCTACAAAGCCTTTGATAAATAGGGCCCTATGTTTTACTGTTTGTACCCTGTTAACACTTCAATACATAACTGTTGCATATATTGAAATTTACATTAGCTTTAATAAGATCATCTAGAGTCAATCATATTTTGGAAATGTGATTGAATTTTTATTTTGTTATATTGTTCTTTCCTTTGGTTCCTTCTTTCTGGTTACAAACAAATAATTTATATATATATATATATATATATATATATATATATATATATATATATATATATATATATATATATATATATATATATATATATATATATATATATATATATATATATATATATATATATATATATATATATTTATAAGCTTAGCCATATCCTGTTCGCTTATTATCATCATACTCATCTCAACTATCAGTGTTCCAAAAAAATTCTTTGTAGATTTTAACCTTTTACAGTTACTTTTACAATTTTTTGCCATTTATTTTTACTTTTGACCTTTGGGGATCTTTTTGAAATTCCTTTTATACATTGAATGATGAACTATGCTCCTTTAATATTTTCTTCATTATGTCTGTCTGTGCCTGTCTGTTCACACATTGACTGGGATTTATTTAATTGTCTAAAAGTGATGTTTGGAATTTTTATTTTTTTATTTAGCAAACATTCAATAGCCTTTACTTTATTGAAAAATGTTTTATCCCAATTAATGTAGTATAATGATTTCCATAAAGGAACAATAACTACAAACTGCAAGCTGCATGATAATGTACCTTCTTATCTGGGAAGAATTTTGCAATGAATAATGCATCTTTATTTTATCAAAAGAGATTTTTGTATTATGTTTTTTCTTTTTACTAATGTCCCTGTTTCCAGAACAAAAGAACCCTTTCTAACCAATCACAAACTAATACACATATATAGCACAAACTCTGTTAAAAGGGTAGAAAAGTCAAAATTATAACTTGCATGATTCAGATAGAGCATGTAATTTTAAGACACTTTTAAATTCACTTCTATTTTAAAATATGCTTTGTTCTCTTAGTATCCCTTGTTAAAAAATGAACTGCCAGGTGGCACCATATAGTAAAAATAATGGATGTCCATATACAAAGTACTCCTCAAAGACATTCATATAGATGTTTGTGTATGTGGGGGAGATATTGGAATCTATGGCCGTACCTTGGAGCTGAGACCACCCACACTGTCTCTGAAAGCTCAACCAACATAAAAGCAATATCAGGACAAATAAATTGATGCCCCAGCAGCACATCATTTTTTAACTGCTGGCCATAACTTGAGTCAACTTAGGTTTCAAATTTTGGAACAAGTAAAATGCCCAAGGAAGGCTGTTGATAGGGTTAAACCCCTTAAAGTCAGGGAAGCCTTTGGGATTAATAAACTTGGGACTATGTTCCCAAAGGGGATGAATAAAGAACTTGACCTGTCCATATTCTTATGATTTTTTCTGTATCTGGTTATAAAAAGTGATTATTTGTAATGTTTATCTGTGCTTTTGGATAACCACCCCACATTTTTTCTGTGTTATTATTTCTGTAATATCTGTAAACAGATGTGTGGATATTTGTAAATAATATGAGAATCACACGAGAGCCCACTAGGTGGCACTGTCTAAGTATGTCAGGTGTGGTTGGGGTCTTGGTAGGTATTTAAGGTGAGATTGTTACAGTTATATCCATACATGACTAAGGACTAGTTTAGGAAATGTCGTTGATTCTGTGGTCTGTCTGTATAAGCTGAACAAACCTGTTTAATAAAGATATTGGTGGTGCTGCTCTTTCTGTTCATGATTGATTGTGGGGGTCTGTGCAAGACCCTCTGAGCTGGCACACCTTCTACTGTTCCTAGGTGCTGGATATTCTGTACTTGTATCATAAGTAACTCCACGGGAGTGAGCACAGTGTTATCTATGGCACACATGAACTAACTGCCTCTAGCTGTGAAAAACTGTCAAATGTATTCAGATAAAAGGCGACCTTCAAGGGCTTAGCAATTAGCATATGAGCCTACCTATGTGTAGCTGTCAACAAAGAATACCAAGAGAACAAAGCACATTTGATGACAAAAGTAAATTGGGAAGTTGTTTAAAACTGTATGCCCTTTCTAAATCATTAAAGTTTAATTCTGACTAGACTGTACCTTTAAACAGACTTATTTATAACTTCCTACCACTCCAGACAGGTACAAACAATTGGAAGCCTAGACATGTGATAGAGTTCATAGGGCATCCTCTGAAAATATCTCCAGGCAGATTCTACCTTTACACAGACAATTACTACATCTATGATATAGCTAGCTTTAAATG